>NC_085017.1:25028356-25040856 GCF_963854185.1 Sardina pilchardus
TATATAAACAGAATGAAGAAATTAACCTATGACAATGTTAAATGAGTATAATGAAAAGCAATCTCAAGAAGATGGAACATTACCTCACAAGAGCCTCTAATACAATACGTTTTTGGGCTGATCGCAAGAAGTTTATTTTCCTTATTAGTGGTAGGTTATGTACATTAAAACAATAAGCTGTCCTATGCACGATTCAAATGCAACATCTGGTCAAGGTGATGCTACATGTTTTGATTTCTAAAAACAGAAATCAAAACATGTGACATTGATTCCAAGTTTTACATAACACATGACATTAATTCCAGGTTGTACATAGCTGTAGTCACCATCAAAAATTACAACCCTGTTCTAATGGAAACATGGAAAATGGGCAAAGAAAGGTACATGTTAAACTCAACTGTGAGTACGAATGATGAATGTTGGAGAGGAATTGTTGCAAAGTGCATCTTAAACCGTTATTGATTCTATAAAGAAAACCCAAACCCTTTTTTGTGTCCAAGTGAGGGGAACAAAATGAATGGCTACTAGGAGTTAAAATACTAATTGCAAAAAAATATATGAGTCAGAGAGCTCTATTTTCTAGTTAAGAAAAAAAGAAAAATGATCTTTTAGTATTTCCTTCATCTATGGTAAAAAAGATGGTAAAAACAGAAAATACCTGACCCAGATGCTGCTCCAGTCCAAAGGGTCTTTTTCCAATTTGGTTCCCATTTGTTTTGTTACACTTAGTTACAAGTCTAATTAAAAAAAAAAAACACCAACATCATCAAAGACAGGGGACCATTGTACTGAAGTCAAGACAGAACAGTATAAAACTACACTGTATTGTACAACCAGTCGGACTCTAAAGACAGTGGCAACACTGGGGTTGAAGTGGAAAGAGGGCATATCTGAAAAGATCTACTTATTACACCGGGGCGGCGGGGGTGTTTGCCAGAGTGGATGTTTGTTCACTACTCGAGTTAGGATGGTGTGTTAAACAACAGAAGAGTGTTGTGGGGGAGAAGACAGAGTAGAGGCAGGGCACACAGAGGTGTTGCGCGGCCTAGGAGGAGTGCAGGAAGCGGTTGAAGGCATTGTAGGCAGACTCCAGGTCGAAGAGCATCTGCCGCACCTGCGAGTCATCCAGTTCATCAGAGGCAGACATGCTGCTCAAAGTGGTCAGCCTGGAAAATAAATAATACACCTCAATTAGAAAGGGATTTATACAAGGCCTATGTTAATGTTAAGACCAATATTAAAGTACATGTTTACTCTTAAGGTAAAGGTACAGCATATCAGAGTACACTGGACATGCTACAATTTGGTGGAAAAAAATATGGGATTGACTTTAATTGATTTATGATATCTTCAGTAAGAAAAAAAAAACTAACACACGTAATCTTATTTGCCATGGAGTTTGCCAGCGTGTCATTTGAGAACTTTTTAAGTAAGGAAATGCAAAGAGAATAGTAATGTCAGCAAGAGGAATTTACATTGACACAGCATAAAAGCAACACCTACCATGAAAGGTCTGAGCTAATTTCAGTGATTGGCAAGCGAGTGTGCCTTTTGACAGTAAGGTGCTGCCTGACCTTGTGAGGGTAAAACTATTAACAGCGGCCAGCAAACAGTTACAGCTGGACATTGAAAATCTCAAATTTAAGTTTTGTGACAAAGGGTATGGATACCTCTTCAACAAAGTAAAAAGAAAAAAAAAGATTAGTCACTTAAAAGTTTCTTAGATTACACTCAGATAAGCATTCTACAACTAAGAACTATCAACTTCATAACTTTTGCACCCAGGTTAATTATGAACATTATCCACATGATGTTTAAAAAATATTTGTTGTTTTATCCTAGACAGTTCGGTGTCCCATCCACACTTCATATCTCTTCTCAGCACCCTAGAAGCCCTCTGCTTAGTTCTAAACCCACACATTCTGAGCAACCAATAGCACCAATGAATACCGCAGACTAAACCAGTGGTCAGACATCTGATAACGCCTGGCTGGTCAATGAGCATCTAGATTCTAGACTCCAGTCAGTGCAGTGTGCACATCTCTGCCAACACCAATGGACCTCCATCAATTAGTTTACCGCAGAACCAACATGCTGAATCTGTGTCTGAGCAGTGGGGAGAAAGGTTGCTCTAATTGGCTATTTAGCTTGCCTGTTTTGGCAAAGACGTATCAGAGAGGGTTAAAGCGGAGCGAGAGGCGCAAACGTTCGATCATTTCCGCGTTTAGTCTTCGCAAATGGGAGGGGGGCTAAATCCCCCTTTAAGCAGACCTACAGTACGTTACATTCGAACTGAACTGCTTGCCAATCTGACAGAGATCGATATCCCACTATGACGTCTTTGCGACATTCCTCTTTAAGCAGACAGGAACTGTTTGAATTTTGCTTCCATAGAGATGCATTATGTTGCTCTATCTTGTCAGTAATGAAGGATCTTTGGACGTATGGTGTAATCAGCCGATATTCTGTAATGAGACACAATCCTGGTGCCTCTGGATCTAGCAACACAGTGTCACCTTTTTTCTCTTCAGCCTCTTTCTTACCTCCACAACCAAAAGACCCTAACCTGGAGACCAGACTCTTCGCAGAGAGTCTGGCCTAGATCCATTCACAAACGTTTATTTCCTGGTTGGTGGACACTTGTCTGAAGTTTGAAATCATTAGAGTTCAATCACATTTGGTAATAATGTATATTAACCATGGGGGACACAATAATAACAATAGGCTTAAAAACTTAAATGTAATCGCTCTCGGGAACGCCCTCTGTTTGCTGATTGGGCGGAGGTGCACTTGCCAGAGTCAACAAAAGTGGATCAAGGTATCCCAGATGGAGTACTGAAGGGAAATGAAATTGAGCGGAAGTGCGTAGACAGGCGGAGTCAGGCTAAAAAGACCCAGGACAATACCGTCGAACATATTCTTGATGTATATTCTAGAAGTATATATATACACAGCTCTGGAAAAATTATGCACATTTTTCTCATGTCTTCTTGCAGTTGCTGAGAGACATTTGAGAGAATGAGTTGACCGTCATTGTCAAAATAAAGAGACTGCTGCAAATTTGAATATGACCACCAACTCATTCGAACGTCACTCAGCAGCTGTACGACTGTAAGCTTTGTTTATAATTTGTTTATCTGCACCTGCATATCCGCATATCGCACCGGCAGCAGAATGCAGCCAGAGAGGGTTAAAGCGGAGCGAGAGGCGCAAACGTTCGATAATTTCCGCGTTCTGTCTTCGCAAAGGGGAGGGGGGCTAAATCCCCCTTTAAGCAGACCTAGAAACATTCGAACTGAACTGCTTGCCAATCTGACAGAGATCGATATCCCACTATGACGTCTTTGCGACACGCCTCTTTAAGCAGACAGGAACTGTTCGAATTTTTGTTCCATAGAGATGCATTATGTTGCTCTATCTTGTCAGTAATGAAGGATCTTTGATGCAGCCAATGTGTTAGTGGACGGTGGTCATTGCTGTATATGCAGTAGTGGAACTTTCCCCCCCCCTCACAGGCAACACAAAGCAATCCAACAGGACTCAACATACAATTGACATTGCAACATATGCTTTGAGGTCAAATAGCTATTTACTTTTATAAAGCTTTTAGAGGATTGACATCTTGAAAACTCATCTTTGAAAGAGATTTCCCTAACTTTTCAGAGTGTGGGAAAGCCCCTGGTTTGCCGGGGGGGGGCTTACCAAAGGCTGACTTTATCCTTGGCCTCAGAGTCTGGGGGCATGTTGCTCATCCTATTCATGGTCTCCATCAGCTCCCTCAGGTCAGGCTGGATCTAAGCAGATCATTTCAAACGGATTAATTACACCATTGACATAGCTGTTAGCAATTAAAGAGATTTTGGAGTCTGTTAAAGTCTAACTAGCATATCTTATGTTGAAAACTTAATTATTCATACTACAACAGTATCAAATTATTTCATTTTAGAGTCTACACCCAAATACACCAAGAGATGCTTTACCTCATCCATGGCTCTGATCTCAAGACGCAGCTTATCCATCACTGTGATGAAGAGCTGGAGAGGAAGAAGACGAGAGAGGTACACATATTTACACATACAAACCTGCATACATATATACACATACATACATGCATAAAGAGGTTTTCTTTACGGCATTGCACTTAAATACAGTCCAGTGCCACTTTAGTGTCACAGCCAAAAGGCTCTAGTGCTGAGCCAGCCCATGCTATGCCCACTCGCTGGGGAGCTGAGGTGCTTCTTGGCACAGTTAAAGCCTGAAGCACTTAGGATCATCAGCATGATGCATGATGGCAGAGTGAAACTGATCAGCCAACATTCGATAACGGGGAAGGTTTCTTAATGGAATTGCTGGAATTAAATGCTGTCCTGGATAGCCAGGCTGGCTCTCTTCCAAGCATATCCATTCATCCTAAATGAGAGTAAATGTCACGAAGACACTCCCACTCTTTCTTTCAGGAAAGCCAGAGAGAGACGAGTGGTAGAAGTAGAACATACGGAGACTATATCTGCAATGCAGCGATTCAGGTTGCCCTTGTCATCCTTGATGGTGATTGGTCTGTCCTCCTTGATTCTTTCCATGGCTAGCGGGCAATCAAGCTGTAGAGAGTATGAAGTAAAGGAGCCACACTTACTACAGCACGTATATGGAATGTAAAATGGTAACCAGCATATACAAACTATATAAACCATTGTATATACTGTATATATAGAACTATATACAGTCTATGATATAAACCAGACTGTAATAAAAAAGAAAAAAAAAGGTTATCAAATGTGATTGCCGATGAATTATAATCTAAAATGACATTTATTTTCTATGACATATTCCTACTGTGAAAACTGGGCAACTCACTCTGTACTTTCTGCAAAAGTCATCAATGGATCCCACATCAGAGCCCTGGACCTGTTTGAATGCAGCTTTGTACTGCACCAGTAGTCTGGAACATGCTGCTGTGTATCTGAACAAATAGAGAGAACATCAGTTCTACTCATCCACTGCATTTACATTATGTGACATGTACAACTCACAACATCATTTTTCAAATTTCACATATGGTATGAATGAATAATCAGCAGAGATATAACCTGGGTTCACACTCTAAGTCAAATGTAAAGTTCCATGACTTTTCCTTGACAAAAACAATTTTCATGACTTAGCCTATATACAATGAATGGGATCTACCAAAAATGTCAAAAGCAGCCACATAGCATTCTAGAATCTTTTACTTTTTTAGAGTGGAAAATGAATAAATGGGCATGGGGGGGGGGGGGGGGGGGGAGTAGGGCTAACAACAACCACTAAAGCAAGCAGTACTAATGCTGTGTGGAAATGTACTTTATTCATGTACTTTGGGAAGTCAATTTTAAACTTCAACAACGCCATTCCCTCAGGCTGGGTGAACCCTGCCTGACCTGCCGGCAAATTTGGATTTCGCCCGGCAGCTCTGGCTGGAAACCCGCACATCTATCTCCCCTGCTTCCTGTTCACAACTTTTTGTTGGTCTGATTGGTTAAAGGACTATCCAAGCGTACGGACTCATTTGAACTATGCCCACTGATCACCCCTCTTGTGCAGTAGAAATAATGCGCAGAATCCCCAGACTAATGTTCAATCTTAAAAAATGGAGCTAAGTACTGTATGGTGATAGCCAGACTAACATTCCCTGATATTGCCCACAAAATTACACAATTAGCTGACTTCCATGATATTCCAGAAATCCCATGACCCATGGGAACCCTGAATACATACAGTTCATGAGCAGGTTATGAGTGAAAGGGTGTAAGTGGGTGACTGACTCATTTGGAGTGACGCAGTCTTTGATGTATGCCTTCTCAAGGGCTTGGAGGGTCTTCACTACTGCAAACAGCTCTGCCATGTTATCAAACCTTTTCCAAAGAGAGAGGGCATGCACATATTATATTAATATTTATTTGAACAAAGTTGTTTTAATTTAAACGTTTTCACAGTATTTCTTTTTATTTGTTATTTTTCTATTATAAACTGATTTGGAATGAAGAAAAGAATCCTTACTTTTCTCTTTCTCTGGCATTTTTATACAGCTTCACTTCCTGTTGAAAAATCACCAAGTAAGACCTAATGAGCATCTAAACTCACTCACATAATCAAAATATCATTGCAGGGTTGGACTCATACTTGACATTTCAATTCAATGCAATTCAATTCAATTAAATTCAAAATACAGATGAACTATACATAATTCCCCTTATTCCCATTACATTGGAACAGTAAGCAAGCAGCAGCAACAGACAGACATTTTTACAAGATGACCAGATATCAGATTGGACAAAATGTGATCACTTACTTCATACAACTCTGGTTTATTGGCTGGGGCTTCAACAACAAGGGAAATGGAGCAAGGAAACAAGAAGAGACAAGAGGAACAAAAAAAAAATTAAAGCAGCAGTATACTCCAAAACAAGCAAACATTGCCAACATTAACATCAGCATACGTGGCACCCACAAAAGAAGCTGTGAAAATGGAAAATGAATACCTAAACAGCATGAAATGTTATTGTTAAATCACTAACTTATCTCACTGTACCAAATCACGTGTCTTTGTTCTGCTGGCTTCAAAGAACTCACCTCCTCCCATTCCTCCTGAGGCAGGTATGCCATGAAACATGATGTCACTCTCGGAAATCTCCAAAAGAATGACTACACAAAAACATCCAGAGATTACAGTAATTAACGGGATATTACTCTAAGATAACCTACCTGACATTATTATAGTAAATTAACAAGCTAAACAATCAAAACCCCTTAATCAAGCTAATTATCGATATAGATTGATAGATATGTAGATACTCAGTTAAAAATAGTCCATTTAAACACTGTCACCACTTCCGGAAGAAAACACCCAATAACAATAACTTAGCTAACAGAGCAACATTTAGTTAGTTCCTCAGACGACGTGGGGATGACATGATTCCATTAATATTCCACTGTAATGAAAACAACTTTCTCTACCACAAACACTGCAAAATGCTCATAGATTGAGTGCTTAACAGTGTGACATTATGCTTACAGCCAAGCTAGCAAGTTAGCCCCCAACAACAAGGTAGATTGAGATCATGTGGAACACATGTAAGCGAATTTTATCAACGATCTTTGACAACATCACACTACATTTTGATCAGGGACTAATTTGGTTATTTTACTGTCAGTGAAGTTGACACGTTAATCATTTCAGTTAACCAACTGGTCGGCATCGTTAGCTGGCAACCTACCCTGCTAAGTTTCCGAGCTAGCCAGCTACCATTGTTATTTGGTGGTCCGAATTATCTGAACGATAACATTAAAGTAAGGATTGATCTCCGAGATAATACAAGTCATAAAGATAAAACACTATGGACTACAGTTGAATTCATATGATAATATGAAGGATTTAGGCGTTTGAAAGCGAACGAAATTTACAAATCACTCACCCCAAGCAATAATGTTGACGTCACATCAATACATGCGTCGCAAGTGAAACACGTCAAAATTGTGGGCGAATGACTTTATTTAGTATGTGTTTTTCACTGTTTATATTTGTGTTTCTATCGTAAAGTATGGTATGTATGCACATACGGAAATAAATGTGGACACAGACATGTAATAGAACTGTATAATAATAGCAAAATATGATTAGTTTTGTTTGGAATCAGGGAGCAGGGTATAGTTGCCATGTCTGTGAAAAACGTTCATATTTGGCTACTTTGTTTTAGATCCGTTAAGTTAAGTGCAGTTCATCATCACATTACATAGCATTAAGATATTTTCGTAGCTTATGAATATACCTTGTTTATGTCTTGTGGGTACTCTTGCAATTGATCTATTCCACTTAATTTCTGAAATTATTAACCCACACTATTCAGAATACCTGGCAACCCCATCATTATTCAAAGTCAAGCGCGCGCCACAACGAAGAGTAGTCGAGTTGTTGTTGACCAGCTAATAGCTATTTAACGCCGTCAGATTTAAATTCTAATGTCTTCAGTTGTGAAATGTTGTGGTTTTGATAATGCTTTTTAGCTAGGGTAGGTCTGTCTTTCTCTTACTTCTCTGTTACTTCTGCGTTTGATTTGAGACTAACTTTAGTTCCCGCTGCTTATTAGTAGCTAACAGCCGAAAGGACTTGGGTAATACCATAGCTATAAACTTAGCTGTCGCGAATTGTGGAGTCTGTTTGGATATCAAACGTAAACAAAATAACGTTTTGTAGCATTTCACTGGAACACAAAAACAGCAATGTCTTCATCGCAGGACGCTTGCGAAGTTTGGCTTGACACGACAGAACTAAAAGAAAAGAAACGGGAGAAACGGGTAAATGACTCACGTTAAATGTTACATTGTTTCATAACGTTAATGTTCATCATTAGCTACAAACAATTATGAGGTTTGGCATAGGCTAGCCTACTATGTGCAACTTAAAATAAAGTGTTGGCCTTCGCTTCGGAATCCAATAAATAGATATCAGTATCAATATTGTGGTTGAGCATGCACACACAATGCCTAGATCTTGCTTTCGATGCTTAGTGTGGGCTAAACTTGAATTATTATTTCCCCAGAAACGACAAACGCGTCCTATTTCCAAACTTCTTAACCCTCTGGCTCGTGGTGGTGGTTACAGTGTGGCAGTGGCGCTAAATTTCACGCAGACTGTACACGCCATGCCTGCGACCAAACAGAGCACCATATCCTCGTTCTTTAGCCCTCAGCGCAAAGGTGAGTGAAGAGAAAAGATCAGACATGATAAAGGTTGTGTGACTTACAAAAAATCCATCTATTTTATGAGTATGTCATCTTAATGGATGTTGCCCTTTCCATAGATGCTGAACAGAAGCCAACTTTCCCTCCTTACAAGGCTTGTGTAAATGCATCAGACACAATCCCCATAAAATCTGCCGAGAGACTGTCAGTGACAGATTTTGGATGTCAAACCTCTATCAAGAACTCTGACACCATTTTTGAACGTCACACATCTGATATGACAAGTTCCCGAGATTTTGGTGAGCATTCAGTTCATTTATGTGAAAAAGACCATCTCATGTATTCTGGTAACTGGAAAAAAGAGCAGACCTTCCTGCATTTGATCAGAGGATATGAGTCCGGCGAAGAAGTTGAAGAACCTCAGGGAAAGAGAAGGCTTTCTGAACTCTGTTCCATCCCTGTATCGGCAGGCAAACAAACCTCAGTCCAGTGCCTGCCTATTCCAGAAACATTGCCCCTGAGCCAATGGGAGCACAATGACCAGGACTCCCAGTGCCACAAGACTGTACATCAGAGAAACATCCCAGTAAGAGAAGATAGTGTGTCCCAGATGAGTGAGAGGGATTTCAGGGCTCAGATGCCCCTTGCTGAGCACACCTCAACTCAGAGAAAAGTCTGTTCCCCCTTGCGCTCACCTACTAAGCATACAGGGAAAGAGAACTGCCCATCTAGTACAGCTAGGTGGCAGGATTTGGGAAAGAGTCGATCACCACTGAAGAGGAGACCTCTGTCACCCAGCAGCCCTGCAGCTAAATCTAGGCCATCGGAGACGACAAAGTGTTCGTCGCCTCGGAGATCGGTCTTAAAAGTTGCTCAGAAGGAGACTGAAACGGACAGCATGGCTTCACTTTTCACACAGGACACTCAGGGCTTCCGCGTGATTGCCCACAGAAACCACCAATCATCATGGAGCCCTTTGAAGGACTGGACTAATAATTCTAGTCGGGGTGGTGGCTGGAAGGGGTCATCTGATGAAGACACCGATCAAGAATTGGAAGCAGAGATGCTGTTCACCCAAGACTCTCAAGGAAATCTGGTTATAAAGCACTGACCAAGCTCCAAACAGAGAGGTACAAATAATCTGTGTATTTTCGTACTAATTTTGATTTCGAAAAACTTTTTTAATTGTGAAGTGATACATTTTCATCCCAGTATGTCATACTGTATATTTGCCAGGATATATTGTGTCTATACTCTATACCTCTCATACCTCATCTTCAAACATGCACCTTCATCTTCAATAAAGATAAATAATCATACAAGCACGCAATGTATTTGAAAGAGATGCAATAAGTGCATTTTCAATTACCACCACTAATCAGTGTTATGTGAAATACAGTGTTTATCAAGGCTGATATATTTCATGTTTTCATGATGTGTAATAAAGTATACTTTATATTGGATTTTCCATGGTAACAGACAGTTGTATGTAGAATATTGTGACAAAATTACCTGCATTCTTCAATGTATCGACTTAGTGATATTTAGAGATTCAAATCTTATGACACTTTTTTTATTTTGAAAAATAGGGGTTAAACATTTTACAGCTGTTTGAAGATAACTCATTTGGATTTAACATGTCAATGTCTGGCCCTATCCAGTCATGTTTCAGATTACCAAAAATATCATGATATATGGAAATAAAGCATTTCTGTACATTGAAGTAATACTGTGTGCACACCTACACTTATTAAGGCATGAGTTTTACCAGTGAAGATCAACTTCTAGCCAGGCTTTAAGGCATTTAGAGTAACGTTACCAATGGACAACAAGCATACAGTGCATAGGCTATGTGAAGTCATTTAAGCATCTCATGAGTTTTTCTCTTTTGCATTTTAAGCGACAGACAGACACAACACACTGGGGAACTTGTGATCATTGTGGTATTATAGTGAATTACTGCTCTCCCATTCAACACATTTCATTAAAACAAAATCAAGTCAGACTTTCTTCCCCTGCCTACCTAGACCACATATCCAGCTTTTTTCATGAGTACAATTTAGGCATTGGACTTCTCATACATTGCTCAGATTTGAATGCCAACTGCCATGATTTTCTGTAAAATGGTGTCAAATCACTTGTCAGTTCTGCATACTGGAATACACCACAAAAGTTAGCCTGCTAACTTGTTGAGCCAACTTCACAACTTACCCCTCAGAACTGGTCAGCTCTACAGAACCTGTGACTACTGACCATTACAACACTCCTTTGCCAAAGATCTATTGTGTGATTGAACACCTCAATGACAACGTTCCATTTGTTGAGACCTGCCACTGAAAATTGATAACCCCTACTTCTTGCTTAAAAAAAAACAGATACTCTTCAATGCTGTATCATCCTTGGCACAAAAGATTTCTCTCAGTGATCATCACTCAGTAACTTTTGTGGTTGAACCTTGTTTTTGAAAAATTACGAGAGCTATTTGTAAAATAAAAAATGCACACAAAAATCCAGACAACCAAAGGATGTATAAAAAATGTTCGTGAATCAATTAAAAAAAATGGGGCGAAAATGTATCTATTCTAAAAATAGTGGAGTAGCCCAACTGAATCTGAAACTGGTTATAGTCATTTTGAGTGGTAGAAAGGTCTTATTAGTATTACTGACCTAAATTACACAGGAAATTTCTTTTTATCAATATTATAGCACAACCATAATTGCAGACAAATATAATGCAGATGAAAAATAACTACAATGGTTTTGACAAATGGGACCTTTCATGATACTCAAACTGTGCATTGAAAGTGACTAGGGAATACAGTATATCAATTGCTATGTACAGGCTGGATCTTAAGAAGACATTTTACCTCCAAATGTCCCTTTTGAAACAATTTCATTTGGTAGTAAAACCCTAAGTCAATTTCCAACCAATACCTATATCTAAAGCAGTGGTGTCTGAGTTGTAATCCCTTTTTTTCCACAGTCGGTCTGATCTTGGACGGAGCGGACTATTAAAAGTGCAGTGAGTTGGGAAAGAAGGGGAATAGGGAGGAGGACAGGAGATGATTGTAGAGTAATCAGGAGTGGGGAGCAGCGTCATCAGATCAGCCAGCCATCTCTGTGGGCTCCGTCACCAGCTTGGAGCCGTCCCAGACGGTCTTAAACTGCTCTGGAACTGGGAACTCTCTCTGTGAATCGCACAAACATGTCAGATTAAAGCATACGCATTTCAACACTATCAAGGAAAGAGATTAATTAATGCAATTCAAAAGTGTCTCTTAACAGAGCATATTCTCCCCCCAAACACAGGTGTACTTGAATCTTCTTTACAAACACACTCACATAATCATCCCCCTGTGGTATAAGGATATTCATCTCAGAGCTCTTGGCACTGACGATCTCACAGTCCATGGCCTCTTGGCTCAGGTACACGTGGCAGCCCTCTGTCTTGTTGATGGAGATGGTGGGTACTTTCCCCATCACCTGGCAAAAAGAAACTCCATTGACAACTCCATTGCAGCCGATCCAGAATTAAACGATATACAAATTCTTGTTGTAAGATTACTGTAAGATTTCCCTGGCACACATTTTTGCTAAACTCACCTGAATCTTAATGTCTTTGGAGTTGATTATTTCAACGATTCCCACAGCATTGTCAAACACTAGGCCCAGCTTCTTACAGTTATCTATGGAGACAGATGTAAAGAGAGAAACTCACACCACATACAGGAACTACATAGAGCATTCATTCACTCGTTCATTCATTCATTGATACACATACATAA
>NC_085017.1:25050856-25080856 GCF_963854185.1 Sardina pilchardus
ACTCCACACCGTTGAAAAACAAACGCTCTCCTCTGTGCCTCAGATACTCTCCCTCTACCATGAGAGGTGACCACCCACCCTTGAATCTTAGTCGTTAAAACTTAGTGACCAAAGACTTATGAGACAACACTTGTTACTTCAGGCCTCTATACCTGAACGCAGAGTGACCCACACATGTTGGCTACTCATTGTTGGAGAATCGAGCCGGCACGGGTTAAGTGCATGTACTCCCATACATCACTTAATTATAAAGGCAGGCATTCATGTGTGACACATTACTGTGCCATGGAATTCAGCCTGCACTTAATTCATACTCCTTAGCTTGACTTGCTTTGGTGTTGGAATCAATATTGTTGGGGTTGGAAAGTCAAAGGCTTATCCTGGCGGTTGGTATCACTGGCCCGAAGCCAAAAGGGGGGATTTCGGTTGGCTTAGTGCCTGGATGGTGAGACAAACTAGTGTTTACAATCATACATCTGGGCCGAAATGTTGATATACGACTGAGTTACACACATGCATGATTCCTTACCATTCAGGAATGTGTGTCTTTAAAAAAAAAAAAAAAAAAAAAAACACCTCCTATTTGTTAGGTCAGATTATTTACTGTAAAGTTTCTGCTTGTTTTACTAAACAGTGTTACGGGACTTTTCAATGTAATTGCAGGGTGCACTGAGAGCCTGATGTGCCTGAGGGTGCACTGTGTTCTGTAAGACCTCAACCCCCTTCCCCTTTTCACGGTTGAGCAAAGGGGGAAGAGGGAGGGGGGGGTTACTGTCTATCTGTCCTGAGTTAACGGACTCTCTCTTCCTCTCTCTCAAAATCTCATTCTCACTCACTTGTTCTTTTGTACACTACGTACGCTGGGAACGTCACCAGTGTTCAAACATGCACACACCCATTTATCTGGCACACACACAGACACACACACACACACAGAGAATGAGAGAGAGTCCACCCTACGAAAGTATTCAGAAGCTACCTCCAAAAATCTGAATATTATCTGGCAACATTTTCAGATCATGATGTGTGTGATCTTCCAGCATAGTTCATCAAATTGTTTTATGACCATCAGCTTTGCGCTGTTCTCTTCCAGATCCCAAAGACAGAGAGGGAATCCTGAGGACCGTCTGCTGTGACTGGCAAAGCCCAGAGTTCTGACCTAGGATCAGTTCGAGTGATCGCTGACCCCTGCCGAGGGGCCAATGCGACATCCAATGACCCACGAGAGAGGAGCTAATCACTTCCTGTTTGGACTTTCACCCTTTGGTCAGCCAGTCCGGACGCAGCACATTGCGCTCCGATGGAATGACATCACACACACACACACACACACACACACACACACGCACACACACACACACAAACACACACAAACACACACACACATACACACACACACACACACTTCCCCTGGCTGTGTGAATACATTGGGAATGTGGTGCATTGGCGGTTCTCTTTGCGAGCCGAGGTAATCCCTGTGTGTACAGAACGCATGGCTGCCCCCAGGGCGTAGAGGACTCATGCTTTAAACACAAGAGTCCGAGCCGTGGATTATGGGAAACTGGATGACCAAATATGAATGCCCTGCATGGGAAATATAACACTGTAATTTGGGGGGGGGGGGGGGGTGCACCACTCTGCTGGAGATGATGGGCAATGACAGCGACGCCCAGCACAACGTGTTGTAGTTGTGAGGTAGAGTATAGGATATATAGGAGTCACAGAGATCATACTTTATGTTTATGTAGATTGAGGCCAACAGCCGTTAATTATCTTGAGGCAGTAGAGAGAAATGTGCCATTCTGCTGGATGTTTGGAATGTCTGTTCTGTATGGAAAAGGAGTTAAATGAAGGAATGTCCTGTCACAGAATATCAGCGCTAGTCCAGAATAGACATGGTGTGGACCGAAAATGCGCACAGTATGGTCACTGACATGTGCATCTGCAGTGTGGGCAGTGTGCACTCACAGACACACAGACACAGACACAGACACAGACACAGACACACACACACACACACACACACACACACACACACACAGACACAGACACAGACACAGACACAGACACAGACACAGACACAGACACACACACACACACACACACACACACACACACACACACACACACACACACACACACACACACACACACACACACACACACACACACACACACACACACACACACACACACACACACACACACAAACACACCTTAGCTGGCTCCTGGTGTGTGCTGGCCATCTTGAGGAAGGCTCTCTCCACTTGCAGAGCATTGTTTACCATCTCGGCCTGTTAAGTAAACAAATACACCAACACAGTTTGACACAAAAACAAATAAAAAGCACACAGTACCAAAAAACATCCCACTGAGCAGATTTGAATGAGATTTGATAATCCATTCTTCCCCAGCGTATGTGTGTGTGTGTGTGTGTGTGTGTGTGTGTGTGTGTGTGTGTGTGTGTGTGTGTGTGTGTGTGTGTGTGTGTGTGTGTGTGTGTGTGTGTGTGTGTGTGTGTGTGTGTGTGTGTGTGTGTGTGTGTGTGTGAGTGTGTGAGTGTGTGTGTGAGTGTGTGAGTGTGTGTGAGTGTGTGTGTGAGTGTGTGTCCATGTCTGAAAACCCCTCCTTACTATGATCTAATTCATTCTATAACTCACTATACACTCACTCTGAAACATCAGTGTCTTTCTACTCCTATCAGGTCTCCCCTGTGACATCTTTGATGTTTATCTTTATCTATGGTGATGTCTCAAACCGTATACTTCCATAAGTATACTGCTAGTGTAGGCTGGGTGAACCTTGCCTGACCTGCCGACGAATTTGGATTTCGCCCCGGCACCTCAGGCTGGAAACCTCTGCACATCTACCTCCCCTGCTTCCTGTCCACAATCTTTGGGTCCAATCACAAACTAGCATCATCCAAAAGACGCACCGGATCGTTGGTCTGGTTGAAGGACCATTCAAGCGTACAGAGTCATTTGAACGATCCCCATTGATCACGCCTCTTGTGCAGTAGAAATAGCCAGACTACTGCTAGTGTGCACTGAGCAGTCACATCCCACCTTTCAATGGCTAATATTGTCCCAATAGCTGCACTATATAGTTAAAACTAAATATTTAAAGTGTGCAAGTCAGTGGTATGAGACACAGTCCAAATCTTTCTCTCACACATGATTTCAACGCAATTCACCTTCTCTGCATGCATTTTCACCATATATTCCCTCTCTCTCGGGCTCTCTCTCTCTTTCTCTCTCTCTGTATGCTAACTCTCTCTCTCTCTCTCTGTGTCTTTTTGTCTCATTTCCTCTCTTTCCTCCCATCTGCTCCCATCTTGATGAGGTCTCTCGGAGCTCTGTGCAGAGAGAGAGAGAGAGAGAGAGAGGAACTGTTCTCCATTGCAGGGCTTTACCATACCTTAAAAGGCAGGCCTGCCTGATTGAACAAAGAAAAAAGAAACATACAACTGAACTCTCCCTCACCCCTTCCCCCCATCCAGAGCTGTCAGAGCAAGAGACAGAGCGAGAGATCTGAGAAAGCTGCTCCTCGGCCAGGAGGCAGAATAACCCCTGTTCTGTCCCCGCTAATAAGATTTACACATGAGTGAAGGGGAGAGAAATGAAATCTTGTAAATGTTGAGAGACCCCTTTCTCTATTTCTCTGATCCATGTGCAAGAATCCAGGGCTGGTGTGAGGAGAGAACATGACAGTGTTTTGAATAGCTCCTCCAAACACCGGCACTAAGCAGTGTTTGGTGCCTGTTTCACCTGTTTTTACCAAGGCAGTGGCACAGGACTCAGCTACGCAGAACACATATTTGAATTTTGAACACACACACACACACACACACACACACACACACACACACACACACACACACACACACACACACACACACACACACACACACACACACACACACACACACACACACACACACACACACACACACACACACACACACACACACACACACCACACCACACACCACACACACATCATAAGATTACTTTGCTCACATATCCAGCCTCATTTGGCAGTCTGAAACTCTCTGAAAAGTTTATCTTTGTTTGCTTGTCCAGTTACGAAGAACGTGATTAAAGGGGAGTCCGCGATTCTAACTCAATTCCCTTTATGTGAGATTTAGTGTATTGCTCCTCACAGTCTGACAGTGTGCTCATGAAA
This sequence comes from Sardina pilchardus, assembly GCF_963854185.1. Taxonomy (NCBI): domain Eukaryota; kingdom Metazoa; phylum Chordata; class Actinopteri; order Clupeiformes; family Clupeidae; genus Sardina; species Sardina pilchardus. Next base: position 25,055,042 of record NC_085017.1, read on the forward strand.
CTTCAGCCCAATGCCAGCCAATCAACAGACTGCGTAAAGGAGTACGGAGGAAAACGGTGCAAATCTGATTGGCTATTGAGCTCAAATAAACAACCTTTTGCCAGAATCGTGGACTCTAAGAGATAGTGTGAGATAGTGTGCATAAAAAGCCCTCTGTCGGGCCCCGGCAGTGGCGCGACTGGCTGGGGCACCAGCACCGCACGCCGGCGACCCGGGTTTGATTTCCGGATCCTACCCCAACGCTCTCTCCCATTTACTTCCTGTCTCTATTCACTATCCTATCATTAAAAGGCATAAAAGCCCAAAAAATATACTTAAAAAAAAAAAAAGCCCTCTGTCTGTCTCTTCTCGAATATCAATCATTCTCCTCATCATCTCTCTCTTTTTTGAACTCACATGTTGGGCGACATCCCCCCCGATGGCTCGACTGTGCTTCAGATACTCAGCCACTGGTCCCCTCAGGAGCACATCAAACGCCTCCATCCACTCCGACATGACTGTGGCAATGAAGAGGACGATGAGGAGAGGAGGAGAAGAGGAGGAGGATGGAAATGAAGAAGCGGAGGAACAGAGGAGAGAGCGAGAGGAAAGATAAAATGGAGAAAAGGGAGAAAAGAGGGATGAAGAAGAGACCCGATGAAGGAGTGAAAAACAACAAAGGTATATTTATCTCAAAATCTACAAAATCTGTGTAAAGAGGTCGGCTTGCTGGCCTGTTTCGGGTGGAGGAGGGAGTTCACTCACCTCCATTTATTCCATTCACCATGTCTCCATTGGCCATGCCCCGGTCCTGTAACTTGACAGACACCTCCTCCAAGCGAATCACAGCCTGTTCCAGGCGCTCTACGAGCGTTTCCATGCTTCTGCGTCTACAAGAGGACAGACGTGTGAATATCGCGTGTGTGATACATCTTAAAACCAGAGACGGTTTATAAAGCGAGACGATTCATATGAGGGTAAATTCTGGTTTCATTGTGACGCAACTGCCACTCCCATTTAGGAGGCAAACGGAGGTATTTATATGGGAGAAATAATTCTACACCTTTCTAAACCGATTATTTCGTCACTGAACACGCCCCTTTAGGAGGCAGGAAGTGCTGCTATTTTGTTCCATTGAAAAACCCCTTTATGATTCATCTTAGTAACTATACGATCTTTGTTAAAACCCAGACGTAAACCACTTCCACACTTGAACCTCAGACATGCAAACATGTAGCCACGGTCACATAATAAACAGAACCAAAATCCCATAAACATTAATCGACACAAACACAGACACACATTCTGTCCCAGAACATGAATCTGACCCTTCTTAACATGGTGACACTTTGGGAATACTCATCTAATGAGAGAAGTGAGGTGGTCAATTAAAGTACAAATACACACCGACAAATACACACACAGAGACACTCACTCACACTCATGCATAGACCACACACACACACATACACACACACACACACACACACACACACACACACACACACACACACACACACACACACACACACACACACACACACACACACACACACACAACACACACACACACACACACACACACACACACACACACACACACACACACACACACACACACAGACAGTGCAACCACTGCATCCATCTTTTAAAGTCCTTATGACGCAAATCACTGAAACCTTTCTGTTTTAGCAAAAACATGCAACCTTCAGGTGCTCGTGGCTGACTCGTGACAGGCAGCATCTCTGAGAAATAAACACCATTCCACTAACTTCATCCATCACAAGCCTCTCCTGTCAGAACACCAACACTGGCCGACATGGGGAAAGACCTTCCCCAGGGTGGAAATATGCAGCGAGCATAGCCCGCATATCTCAGCTAAACTAGAGGGAGCAGAATAAAACCTTACAGGGAGAGAGAGATGCACAGACTCACAACCCCACTCACTCACTCACACATACACACACACACACACACACACACACACACACACACACACACACACACACACACACACACACACACACACACACACACACACACACACACACACACACACACACACAAACACACACACACACACTGACAGACACAGAGAGTACATGTGAGTGGAATAAACCCCGTGGGTAGCAGGAGGACAGCAGGCTGCTGATGGGTCTCTCTGTGGCCTCCTGGGACTTTCTCCAGGTGAGCAGAGAAGCAGCTGCAGCAGCAGCAGAGAGAGGAGAGGAGAGGAGAGGAGAGGAGAGGAGAGGAGAGGAGAGGAGAGGGCTGCCCTTCTGGGACGGCTGAATAATTCAGAGGAGACCGGCTCCATTATTCATCACTAGCACAACTCTTGCCCAGGAGCAAAGACAGCATGGGCCACGGCGATAGAGAGAGAGCCTCTCTGTGCCGTCTCTCATCAGAAATGGATTTACAGTACTGGCTCTTCAGGGGCTCTTGAGTTTACGGGCTCTTTTTTCCCCCTTTCTGACACGTCTATGTGGCGATCATAAAGATGATAGATAGATAGATACTTTATTGATCCCCAAGGGGAAATTCAAGAATAGTCTACGTAGTCTGCAGGATGAAGAGATAGATGGAGTTTTGAACCCCTGTATCTCTTTGGTACCAAGAAACCTTGTAGACTTGTAGAACCTCAAAGAGAAGCGGCAGGTTCACAGTTCAGAGTTTACACAAGCTCCCCCCCCCCCCAAGGGCCAGCTTTAAGGTGTCACTCCTGATTTCATCCTGTTATGGCCATCATTACGCTTTAAGGTTACTCTTGAGAGATCTTGACACTTTTCGAAGGCACCTTGAGATAATGAGAACTGCTACAACTATGCCAGGCTACCAAAGTTAAGCTGACATAAATAACCTGAAATGAAAGGACTTGAACTGCAGGGGGGGAAAAAATATGTGTCTGAGGCAGTGAGCTAATATGGCACGCTGTGATGTCATTCTAGTGAGTGAGTCAGACACATTTTATGCTTGTGTTGAATATCATGGACAAGAGAGGCAGGGGGTGTCCCAGGGAAGTTCTCCATCAGCACCCACGTCTCACGGCTGTCTCATAACTCGGATTCAGAGCGTCTCACAGGACGACATGCCCATCAGGAGCTGGCACATCTAATCAAATGCTCAAGTGTAACATTCTGGACCAGGCAGGCGCAGTGGCAAGTCGCTGGGAAAACCCCTGGAGTTGTGCTGTATGCCTTCACTGCATGGTCTGGTGGTCTGTATGGTTTACTGGCATGATCGCACTCTTGGACTCTATAGGCTTTTAGCATTCAACAACCCCATGGTCCAAACACTGTGGTTATTTATGGAATTATAAAACACCAGCATATTCTGCCAGCATTGTTAATTTGTGTAATATGGTGTCCATTTGGGGTATTTCAGGAAACAAGTCACATGTAGATGTTCTAGAACAACTTTGTGCTGGATGACAGAAATATACAGCATCAGCACTGAACAGATTTGCTGTTCCTAATTCCTATATCATACAATGACATTGCACAGAACATTTTATATTAACTCAGCATCCCTAACTTGTCCAGGGTGAATACAACAGCCATGACACTGCAGTGTAATCATAATGGGGCAGGACACTGTGACACTATATGTGGAGTTTAAGTGATGCTGTAAAAATACTTAATATCAGTGTTACACAACATTTGGAAAAACATACTGAAAATACAAAAAAAAGCACGTAAAATCTCTCTCTCTCTCTCTCTCTCTCTCTTTCTCTCCATCACATAGACAGATACACTCACACAAAAGAAGAGGAGAATGAAAGAGAGAGAGCCAGTGATAATTAATAGTGACCCGATGTGGAAAGCGACACGTCATCGGTGTGATCCCTCTGGAGAATTCGCCAGGCCATGTCAAATACCAGAGGTGGGCCTCACCAACTATTTCTGCCATCACACACACACACACACACACACACACACACACACACACACGCACACACACACACAGAAAGACAAAGAGAGAGAGCGAGAGAGAGGGAGAGAGCGACAAGTCCAATAACTAAAGACAGTGATGGGTGTGTGACATTGTAGGCCCAACCCTGTGCTCACCACCCACAATACCCCGTTCTGCCTCACTGTGGCATCTGGCCATTGAGGGCCTGTTCGATGTCCTCCGCTCCGGATGCTGGATGTAGGCCTACTTTCTGATCTACAGTTCAGTCTCAGCTATGGTCGTATAGAAACTATACAATAAACACAGTGGCTATCTGGCACGGGGGGTCGACACTGAGAATGGGAGCATTGGGAAGCACACTGCCATGCAACTCAGAAACCCATGTGGGTCGGTGGCTAATGTACTGTTTACATAAGAAATCATATATCTCAGACTAATTATCATACAGATGCACACATGTGCAACAAAAACTTATTTTCTCAAAACCCCAGATTCAGTTTCGCCAACTGGACCATCAAATAAGTGGATTGTAATTTATTTCAATACAGGGCTGCAACATGACGATTAGTTTCAGAGCCAATTCATCTGTGGGTCATTTTTTATTGTTTGATTAATAAAATATCAGAAAAGGGTGTAACATTTCAATCAGTGTTTACCAGAGCTCCAGTTTGTGTCCTCAAATGGCTTGTTTTGACTACACAGTACACACCAAAGATATTTAGTTTACTGTAATAGTGTGTCCAAATCCATGTGTCCAAATCATATCACATGTCCTATCGTAATCACTGTTCAATAATAATTTAATAACACTTCATCTGATAATGAACCCAAAACTGTTCAGTCCATGAAACCTTTTATTGGATAAGTATCCATGCATTGTGGATACAGCTGCATGATGAATCCTGACTTTTGAGTAAGCTAGATGTGATAAATTCATCAATCAGTCTCCAGGATCTATACACGAAAGGACAACATCTTCAATTATTCCCAACTTTATCCAAAAGTGTGTGAATGCTTTACAGTGTCTCCTCTTGGTTTTCTTTCAGATGCTCTTCAGATAGTTTACAGTAGATTGACACAGACCTTCAGGCCAAGCATGTAACTGGGTTCAAGACTGCCATCTGATATTTGGGCTATATGAGGCGTCTGAAGTGGGAGACAAAAACACACATGCGCAGACGGACACATTCAACCACGCACTGAGACGTAGAGCGACTGAGGTAGGGCCCACACACAGTAGGCTATCCATCAAGGTGAGAGAATGGCCTGACGCAATCACACAACAAAAACTTCTGACAAACATATATGTTGTAATGCATTATACCTCAACAAGTAATTGACAACAAAAAAAAAACACCACTATAATTATTAGGATCTTACACTTCAGTGATCACTAACAATAATGAACCACAGCATTAGACGAGTGTTGAGCCGTGATTTCCCTGAGGAAGACACAGAATGTATACATTTACAGCATGACACATTAGACGTATTTCAGTAAGATATCTGGCTTATGTCCAAGAATGTGGACATAAAATCTTACGGAGTGGCTCTGATTTATCATAGCCTATCCAATCCTCAGTGGGGAACGTGACAGGTGCTGCAAGGACCTATCTACCTCCGCAGTGATGTAGCTAGTCCCATGGATTGTGGACAAAAAAAGAGGCTACACAATAACGAGAGAAAACGAATGGAAAATGAAAAGGCTTTTTGTTCGAACCTTTGTTGTTACTGATGTGTCTTCTGTTTAACTGCACACACAGCAAATGTCTCCTCACACAATACACGCATGTTTCAGTGGAGCGCGCCAGCCACAAGCGTGTCACCCGCTCTCTCTCGCGCCATCGAATCCTTGTCTCAACTATTTGGTTCAGGAGGTTGCCGTAATTAAATAAAGTTGATTTACCTGTGTTCTCTTCCCTGTTATTACGGCAGTGTTGTATTTCTGTTTCTTGTTCCCACACGTCCTCAAACGAGCTGGTCCCTGCGCGCGTCCCTTCCCCAAGCCTTCTTGTCAGTCAACTGAGCAGGGCAGCAAACGCTTCCGGGACTTCCAAATAAAGCAACATCAGTGAACCTGCGAGAGGACCGGGGAAACACACAGGGATAATTCCCAGACGATGTCCCGTCTCCTTCTCTCTCTCCTTCTCTCTCTATCTCTCTCTCTCTCTCTTGCTCTGTTTCTCTCTCTCTCTCTCTGCGTAGCGTTGGGCGCCGCTGAAATAGCGTAATTCTGGAGCGTATAATCAACGGCTAGCCTACACGGCAGCAGGGGAAGGTAAATTACAGCGCGACCATACATTTGATACCGTCTGCTGCACTTGACTTAATTTCTGCGTACTGAACTGTTCAGTGAAACTTAAAGAAGCCCTCTGACGTAGTCATATTTGTTTTATTTAGACAGAAGTTCTGCCAATAAACATAACAGGTATGTTGCGCCTAAACAACAACTCCCTCCCCTGTCTAAATTCAGACCATGTTTATCTTGAGATATTTGGTGTTTTTGGACAGATTAACCTATTGAGAGAGCTGTATGGAGTCAGGTGGATAATTAAGCCCACATTTGTTCAGAGGGTTTGGGTTGGGGGTGGGATGGAATCACAACATGTCTGTTAAGCCAGCATGTTCTTTCAGTTTTTGCTGCCCTAATTCTGGTGGGACTGTCTCTGGGGTGACATTGATGAAGAATGGAAAGAGTGTGTCTATGCTGTGTCATTCTGCATTTGTGTGTGAGTGAGTGCATGTGTGTGTGTGTGTGTGTGTGCTTGTGTAAAAGTAGGCCTAAGTGTGTCATGTTACAGTTGACAGAAATAGTCGGTGACCAGCCAAGATATCGTTGAGATAGTTCAGCCTACTGGCATCTCTTATTGATTAGGAAGTCTCTGAATTATTGACCAGCCTGTGGACACACATCTGCCATTTTGAGATGCTTGTGAGGGTGACGTCTGGACCAAACTGGTGCTGGAGGGATCTGCAACTAGGCCAACATGGCGAGGCAGTGATCAATGGCATGTTTGCGAAACCTTGGTGATGCTATTTTCATAACCAACAGTCAGGGCAGACTTATGAGGCAATACGGCGATGGTGAAGTTCTGGAAGCATCTACTGCTACTCTTTTCAATCCTTTGAAAACCTTTCTGTTTCAATCCTACAGTGATCGTCAAAAGATGCCACATTACTTTACTTTACGTTACTTTTGCAAAGAATGCATTGGGAACAGCCATGCTGAGCAGCAGACCCTCCTTTTGGTTTCAGTCTGATCCACCCATCAGCTCCTATCTGGCAAAGAGGGCTCCAGTTACATGAAGGTAGATCTGGCTACACCTTGACTTGAGCTGGAGGGATCCAGTGATGGGATGTTTGTCAGTCACAGATAAAGGAGATGGCTCACAGCCTATACCTTAATCATAAATGTATGCTCTTGTAAGGCTTTTAGAATCCTTTGCCTTGCTCACAACATTTTAGTTTCCAAACATCATCTTCAGGATTTTAAGAAAAAACATTAATGGCTAGCATAAGCCTAAGTACCTTCATGCTTCCTTTTTTAAGTCTATATACAAGAATCCTTGAAAAACACTCTTACAACACTCTAGAATAATAGTTAGTGACTACAGATATCTCAAAATTTAGAATTAATCACAGATTTCACAAGCCCTGAGCACCTGATAAACAGAGATCAATTTTTCCAGGAAATTGATTGTCTATCTGGTTCCGTTGAGTTTTACTCAGCACAAAACTGAAATGTTATCAGGAACAAAACCTGCTACACTCACCTTCCTTCCAAGACAAGGGTATCCTACAGTACTTTACATTCATGTTTTAAGTTTGGTAACACAAGTATAACTGGAAATTAACAAAAGAAGCAGCAGCAGCAGCAACACCATTAAAAAAAAATCTAAATAAAAACATCTGTGGAACACTAAGAACACCTCAAATGAGCACAGTCAAGCCGATTTGAGAATCATTTATTTCCATGTATAGAGTAAATAGTGTTGAAACTCTTAAATAAAGTTTGAATACAAACAGGACCTTTGCATTTTAAATAGTAGATAACACATACATGCCTCCAATCCAGTGACAATGAAAAGCTTTCTTAAAAAGTTTTTTTTGTCATTTATTTTCATATTTTCCCTTGTAAGAAATAATTCAAGTATAAAAATTCCCAACATATGTAAAATAGCCCGTCTGAGGAGTATTAAAAGCAACAGAAGCAACAGCTATTCAACCTTGACAACGACTATACATTCTAATGTATGTTGAGCAGCACTTTGGGCTGTTTCTCCTTGGATGTCATTTCAACAGTTCTAGAAAACAAAAGAGGCGAAAAAAGGGACTATCTGCCCTGTAACAGGGCCAGCATTTTAAATAAAGTTTCGTACAAACGGCATTAAACTAGCCAATATTTAATGTCATGTCATGTTCTAAAATGCAAAATGCACAAAAACTAGAATTGTACAGTGCACATACAGAATTCCATCTTAAATAAATTCTACATCAATATTTTGGTTCAGTATGTTAATCATAATAATAGTAATAATAAAAGTAATAATGATAATAATAATACAACTAAATCTACTGAATAACTTATATGCCATGAGATGAACACATGATAGTGATACAGTACCGCCACAAAGCCTTCATCTTTCAGGCGCAACACAGTCACCTCTCTGAATAAATATCTTAAATAGTCAATCTCTGCTCTCTTAAATAGCATTACGAAAGTAAGGCACAGGGGTACCCTTTTACATTTGCAGGTGAATCCTTTAAAACTAGAGTGCTGCTTTGTAATACAAAAATATGGTGTTAGTTCTTCTGAGAATGTAGCTGTTCTTTGTTTTGCTTTGTTGTCTTTCTGCTTGTCAAAAATCCATCCTCGCTTACGGAGGACTGATGCTGGTGGCTGGCTCTTCTGCTGGATGAGGAAACCACAGAGGTGGTGGTGGTGGTGGTGGTGGATGTTTTTGGGGTGCTCCACAGTCGACGGAGGTGTGAATTGGACAGGATGGGCCAATGGTGGGTACACGTGTAGGACAAGGAGAGGTTACCGGGCCATCACCCATTGTGCACCTCATGTGGTCTCTCTCTCTCTCCGTCTCTCTCTCTCTCTCTCTGTCTTTCTCTCGCTTTCTCTCTTTGTCTGTCCCTACAGCACACTGAAGTCCCACACAGAGGAGGTCCGACTGCTGGATGGGACGTTGGGAGGTGGTCGGGGTGGGGGGAGCTTGGCCAGGGGCTGGGATGGGGGGGGGGGGGGGTGAGGAGTCCTCCAATCCTGCTGTGGGTCTGGAAGTGCTGACGCGGGTGGTGGGGGTGTGGGGCACAGAGAGGGATTAAAATGTGACAGCTCAACAAACGAGCACAAGTGATGCGTTCTTTCCAGAGCAGTCGGCCTGTGTGTCACTGCCTGTCCCCTGCAGCTGTTGCCCAGCGCGCGCGCACACACACACACACACACGGATAGACACACACACACACACACACACACTAACCCCCGGTACGAGAGAGAGGGACTGCACCACCATGCTACCTGTCCTCCATGTCCATATTCTGTGTGTGTGTGTGTGTGTGTGTGTGTGTGTGTGATGTGATGAATCATTCTTCTCATTCACACATTCTTATTGCTCAACACTGATTTGATGGACCTAACTAAGAAGCTTCAGTGAATCAGCGTTTCCTACAGTTGCATGTTTTTTTGTTAATCTCTATGGAGTGCACGTATGAATGTATGTATGTGTGTGTGTGTGTGTGTGTATGTGTGTGTGTGTGTGTGTGTGTGTGTGTGTGTGTGTGTGTGTGTGTGTGTGTGTGTTGTTTTGCATAGGTCAAGAGGTCAAAATGAGAGTCAGAGAAAAAAGGGACATTCAGCATTTGAAAGATGAAAGGTAGTTTTGAACATGTGACATGAGCTACAACTGTGTTCCTAACGCTCTCGCTCTCTCTCTCTTTTGCGCTCTCTCTCTCTCTCTCTCTCTCTCGCTCTCTCCGTTTCTCCACAGTTATTCCTACAATTCCCTGATCGGCAGAGGTCTCTAATCACTGTAAGATGCTCCGTTTTTCCCTGATAAATCAGAAAATAATAATAATAATAGTAATAATAATAATAATAATAATTATATTATACTTCAATGCACTTAAGTAGACAGAACACAAAGGAGCCCTTTCAAAGGATAATAAATAAGGAGTTAGCGGGCTTCGGAACCACAATGCCGCAGAAGTCATATCACGAAATGACCTCCGACTTAAAACCTGCCCCCTACGTTAATGACAGCTAAGGGGCCTAAGGCCTCATCAACAGCTACAGTATACCACAGTGATTAGTCTTTGCTCTTCTTTAAGCAATAAATACTCTACTTTAATAATTATACCGTATGTCAAACAACAAAAATTGTAATAATAATAACAATAATGATAATGGTAAAAAGCTAACTCTCCTTCCATACTCTTCCTTGTGATTTTTTTGTCTCAATTTTTTTATCTTTGTTTTGTTCTTTTTTTTCTTCCTTTGTTCACTTGTTTGTCGTTTTTTTTGGTTTGGGAAAAAACACAGCAAGTTGGAAAGCTACGGAGTTCCCACCTCACCAGTCCACCTGTGCCAAATCACCACCCTCCCTTTCTCCTGCTGACAGCACATTCGTCCAGTCAGCGTCCACTCCCTTGCTTTCTCTTCCTCGTCCATGGCCAATCAGCAGCGAGCAGCTGGGGTGGGGGCAGGCAGCACCTCCCCATAACCCCCCCGTTGTCTGACCGCCGGTTGGCTGTTATTGCATGCGGTCAGCCTGCAGCTGCTGGGGTTGGTACTGGCCAAAGGCGGCGGCGGCGGCGGCAGCCGACCCGGGCGTGGCGGTCGCCAGGGGCTGCTGCACCGCGTAGCCGTATCCGGCGGTGGCGACGTAGCCGGTGGCGGCCGGAGAGGCGGCGTAGGGGTACTGCTCGTAGGCGGCGGCTGCGGCGGCGGCACTGGCGGCGGCGCTGTACTGGGCGTAGGCGGTGCCCGTGTAGTCGATGTAGGGCGAGGAGGCGGACGCGGCCGAGGCGGCGTTGGGCTGCACGTGGGGGATCACCACGCTGGGCTGCATGAAGGCCTGCGGGTACACGTAGTGCGCCGGGATCCTGCGGGACACACACACAGCAGCGCCCACGTCAGGGACAATCGGGAGCATCGACGTCATGACACAAACACACACACACACACCATACCATACCATACTGCCACAGAGCGAAAACACACTGCCAACACCAAGCAACCCCCACCCAGCCCAGTGAACACACACCCACACACACACACACCGACAGAAACATCCACAAATACACAATTCACCAACTAGGACAGAGCCCTCTGGAGTCTTTTACAGTTTAGTTAATAGGGTTGCCAGAACAGGGGTCACTGATGACCTCGGAGAGGCACTGAACAGTGTAGTCATCGGTCACTGTGGGTTGGCTTAAAAAAAAAAAAAGTCAGTATTTGAAAAAGGAACTCTTAATAAATCAATATAGCCATGTGAGGAGAGAAGTGGTAAAAACAACATGGCACCTATTATGCATCCACAACTGTCCAATCTGGAGGTGTGAGGATTCAGAACAAATTGGAGGGGGGGGGGGGCACATGACCACTGGGTGCTGATGTCACTGCACTTGGCTCAGATAGGGAGAGAGAGAAGGGGAGGAAAAGAAGGGAGAGAGAGAGGGGGAGAGAGAGAGAGAGAGAGAAATGAGGGGTGCTTTGTGAAAGTGTCCCTGCCACTTTGACAGCTGGACGGTTTTCAAAAAAGCCTCTGCTGGCTGTTTCCCCTCCGCGGTTGGACAATGAGCTGGGTTACACACACACACACACACACACACACACTCACAGTCAGACACACACAGGGCTGTTTTGATTAAATAAGCGAGCAAGAACAATGAGCACATTCTGTGTTTCACTGCTCTCATTTTCTAGCCTACACTCCTTTTCTGGTCTGTCTCTGCAACCTGGCGAGTTGGACCAGTGACCAGTCCCTCTTTTGAAAGTTTGGAATCAACCCTGAAGGAGGCAAGGGTGTGCGGCTTACTGAAATTGATGACTCAGATAGACAATTTGATTGAGAAATCGCTTGAGAGCAACAACCCATCATGGCAACCCTATAGGCAATTACATCACTGCCTTTTCTCATCTCACACACACACACACACACACACACACACACACTAAAAAGCTCACAAGCTAAGGCTAGGTCATTTAAAAAAAGATAGAAGGGAAAAAAAAAACGGACGAGGTAAAACACAAACTTCAAACCGAGGTCACAACGTCATCACAAGCCACGAGTCAGGAGCACACCACAAACACCCACTCCAAATCAAAACACAATAATACACATAAACAACAATACCCAAAGAGCAAGTTCTAAAATACGTAAAACTATATAAAAAAAAAACACATGTATCCAAATACTTCTATGTTATTCTATCTTAATACAATAATTCTATCCAAGTAAAACATCCCAAGTCTTAATGTAAAACACTTACATTCACACAGACACATACAAACTCAGTGTCATTAGAAGATAAAACACTTAAAAGACAAAATGCACCCAAGACACAAAGTATGAGCATACAGTCAGAACACACCAACCAACTCCACAAAACACAGAACACAAAACACAGCACAAAAACACACCGCAGAACTCGCATTCTCTGACACACACTAACACACACGCACACACACACACAAACACAAACACACACTACAGATGCAGTCCAGACCAAGATTCAACACACAGATCCTAAAACATATTACAAAGCTCTCCATAACCCCCCCCCCCCCCAAGAACAAGTATAGCCATCCATAGGCAAGCAAAAATACCAAAACAGTTCAAGCAAGACTATTTACCTCCCTAGCCATACACAATGTAAATATTTTCTGTGGTCTTTTATCATTACTTTGTGATTGAATTGTACGAGCACTACATCTTTCAAGAGCTTTCTAAGGAGCATATCCAAAAAAACTGAAATGCTTTTCCATGTAAGATTTGTCTTGTATGCTCATTTAGTCAATTGAGCCTAGCACTGCAATGTACTACAAGAACTATCCAAAAATCCTGTGTCCTTACAATTTATAGAGCAACAATAGCACAGGTATTTTGAAGGAGTGAGTTAAGGAGAACCATGTGGGGGAATATTGCCTATAGGACACTCAAATTGGTAAGCATCATCATTTAACTTAGATGCTTTTGCTTCTGCTAGGGGTTGTATTGTAATGGCCTTACTCAAAAACAAAAAATACGATTACCGATATTTCTCTCCTGAGCAACCGAAATATGCATGTTCATGACATCAATTTAAGGATAGTTTTAGAAAAACATTGATCACTAGGTCATACAAGGTTATGTAGCCAGTCATACAAAGTTGTATCTCTCAGGAAATAAAATGTGGTTATAGGCTTAAAAAAGGCTTAAATTAACCAGAGGTAAAGTGATGTCAAAGTGACACCAAAATTAATGGGGGTCAATTAGGTCCAACATCACATGTCGTTTCCAGGCCCAAGAGCTCTATGGTCCAAAAAAGTTTACTAGCTAGCCTGCCTGTTTTCACAACCTGTAAACCATGTCACCATCACCTCCATTTTAGTGAGGGTAGGAAAAAAAACATTGACTCTAACAGAGTAATTAGTGTAACTGTGCAGCCAGATCATATAACCAAGAGTCACCTCCTGGTCAACATGAAAAATGAGAGAAACAATACTCTTCTGCTTATTCACCCGTTCTGTTTGACAATTTCCTTTCTATGGTCATGACAGGCAGGGAAGAGAACAATCATATGAAAAAATAAATAAATGAAATTTTAAAAAAGCCCTGTTAGCTCCCTAGTCACATTGACGTCTTATTTCAAATCAAACAAGAAAAAATGGTTTCCTGCAGCATGACCCCTTAAAGTACAAGGCTTTGGCCCCCACAACGAGAGGTTATAAAATGGTGCATGTTTATCCTCTCCGGGTTCTGGTTTGGCCCAAAGACATACTCATACTCTACGGTGATAGTAGCCCAATTCTGCTGTCTCACCCTAGCTACAAGAGGGGGATTCTGGGATAGCACAGCTGGCCCTGGGACTTTGACTGGCAGCACCAACTGGACTCCGGCTATTTTCTGCCCCTTCTGTCATCTCCCGCAGGCCAGGCTGAAGTCCGGACTGTACCGTCCCTTGCCCCATTCAGGACACTTCTCCGAGTGCTCTGAATGCCACATGTAAAAACACACTGGCTAACTTGGGCTCTCTTTTACTATCTTTATACATGTTTATGTGGGTCTATCTCTATCTTCGACTGATCCATCTGTCTCCAACTCTGATCTAGCGTTGTTTGCTTTTATCGGCCTCCCAGTATCCACAGATCAAAAAACAAACAGTGAGCAAAAGACAACTGTTTTCTTCTGATCTAATCTGGATTTACAACGTTCATTTTCTTTCGCTATAGCTGATACTGTATCTACACATTGTGTTACACATCACATGCTCGCTACACTGAAAACTACCGATAAAATCTTTCAGAGCCGGAGAGAAACAGAGACGATGGTTGAACAACTCTGGACAAAGTGGGGGAGAGAGAGAGACACACACAAGAGACCACACCTGTTGTTGCTTTTGACCGAAACAGACTGATGCACAACATCAGGCCTGAGGAGGTCAGAGACTCTTCTTTTCAGCTGAGTCACCTATCGCCACCTCCGCCACATAGCACACCCGAGTCAGCTCCTGAAAGGTTTTACCTGAGGTCAGCAACCACACACAGCACAGCAATCACAGGCAGGCTGTGTTAATGTTAGTCTTTGGACTCGCAGCAGGTTGTGGTAGCAAGCCTGGATGTCAATGCAGGAGCGGTCCTTTGACAAGGCCCCCGGGCCACATGTAGGATACAACCTGTTTTTTAAAGGGCATCTCAGCGCTACATATCTGAGCCTAACCCCCCCCCCACACCCCACCCCCCCACCCATCGCCATCCGGCATAACCCCAGAGAGAGAGAGAGAGAGAGAGAGAGGGAAAGTCGGAGGGAGAGAGAGGAGAGAGAGGAGAGAGTGGGCTTCATGCAACTGCAGTGTCAGCAGTGCCGCCTTTGTGCCGCACAATGGGCCAACTTGTTTTCCTTAACGCGGCAGAGCCATGTGACACAAAGCTTGTTCAGGGGGCTGTGGCATCCAGACATTTGTTTGTGTCACAGCGTTGAGATAGAGAGACCTCGCTGTGCGGCACACAGACCCACACACACACGCACGCACGCACACACACACACACACACACACACACACACGTGCAACCCCCCCCTATATTGCACGTCTGTTGGGTCCCTTAACTTATACAAGTTGGACATCTTCCCTTCACTTTAGAAATGTATGTTGAGTAGAGTCGAGTTGATTATTATAATGCTCTGCAGTGCTGTCATTAATGTAAAGTCTTAAATGTACAGTGGTCTACAAATGCTATAAAATATGATTCTGGGCCCTATGTCCGAGATCCAGTGGCTAAAATTACAAAATAAGGAAGACACGATGGTGGACAACATGACTGACAGAGAAACAGCGAGAGAGAGATAGGGAAAGGGAGTAAGGCGGACAGAGGAAGGAGATTGCCATGACACGTATAGCAACTCAGTGGGTTATTACAGGGGTCCCTCCATTGGAGAGACTCTGACATAAAACAGCACAAAGGGGTCGCATGCAAGGGGATGGTTGTTGAAATGTTTTGTTGGGAAGGGGGGGGGGGGGGGGGGGACTCAACAAAGTCACACAAAAAAGGTTTTACTCACTCCAACAAGACATCAGAAAGAAAAAAAAACACAAATAAAACGTTTTGTTAAACGAAAAGAGAGTGAGAAAGTAACACAAGCTACAGCACAAAAGCACAAACTGAAATCCCACTTTGCGTCCACTCGGCAAAGTGAACACTTCCTCCAAACAGTGAAAAAGAACACCAAAACTCCATATCTTTTTTCCCCCCAAAGCACACAGTTTAGCTATCAACACCACTTCATAACGGTAAAAAAGGCACACACACAGCTCTAGAAACTAAACAAAACAAATCAAAACCAAAAATAAAAACTCCAACATACATGCATCTGTAATCACCATTTGAGCTTGTTTGTGTGTGTTTGACTCTAGAGGTAACAATGATCTGTGCAATTCTATTCCTCAAAGCACCAGTAATCTTAACCGATATCGAGCCTGTCGGACCAGAGAAAAATAGATAACATTTGGTCAGGCAGCAAGGTCCAGCATAAGAAATACATAAAATACATGAACAACAAACATTACACACACACGCGCACACACACTTCAAATCTCACTTGTTCCAATTATAGATGGCATAAATGTGCTACGAGTAGCATGTTTGATTAATCTGCTTAGTGTAACTAACCATTGAAAATAAAGGCTAAAGTAGTATGACTTAATGAGGATACACTATGAGAATCCATTCTGAACAGTACATGTTTATGTGCGTGTAAGTCTACATTATGTAACTGGTTAACTGTGAGTGGCCATCAGATTGGTTTTACGTTGGTTCTATCCATCCACTCATGTGTCAGACATCCCATTCAGTCTACACACATCCTCACACTTACCCATAAGGCCTCTGGATGAAGGCAGGATGGATCTGGGGCACGCCAAAGGTGAAGCCTGTGTGGAGAGAACCCAAACGAGTTAGCCTGCTTGGTTCTCAAGGACATCAGCATACAAGTAACCAGAAACCTAGACACAGTTAGTTGGCTCTAAAGAAAAGCTCTCCTAAATAAAATATAAAGCCATGAATCCAATTGCCATAAAGTTTTAAATTATCTAATTAACTTTATGGGCAATTTAATTAATCACAACAAGTAAACCATAAACACAACAAATGAGCCTCCTGAGGATGAAATGGTGATTTAGGGGGTAGCCATTCGGTCCAACAAAACATGGTCCATCATCGGACACTCTTACCTGGCTGCATCACCCGTGGCTTGGCCCCCAGGTATGCCAAGTTGACGTTGGCCTTCCTGCCATCAATGATGGGGTTTGGATCCTTGCATGCTCGGTCAGCGGCCGAGCGATCAGCCATTGTCACCTAGGCCACAGAGTAGGCGTAGCAGAAAAAAGATGTAAGAGGGTGTTTTGTGTTTCTCTCAAGTCCACGCAGGACGAATGAAGTCCAAATTATCTCAAAGGAACTACTGTAGCCCATCAATGAACATTTTCCAGAACGTGAACGTGCCTATGGTGCATAGTTCGGGTAAGCCTATGCAGACATAAAACAAACGAAATCCCTTGACACAACTTCAAAAAGAAACACTCCATCTGTGAGTGACCAGAGATAAACTTGACTTTACTGGTTCTTCTTTTGCAGAACTTTATTCAAATGAAGAGAGAGGAAGTTCAGCTAATTTACCATAAGGTTGTAACCACAAGTAGCCTGGGAATCTAGCACTGCTGCCAAACGTTTAGCAAGTTTGAGGTGTTGCTTAACATAAACAAAACAAAAATACCGTTTGAAATAGTAGAGAACATGTGGCTTACTTCAATGCGATGTGGTTTATTGCCCCTGTTTACAACCCATGGATGTGACCCAAGGTTCCATATAAGCAAAGTGATATAAAAAATGTCTTCTCTAGGCCTACTGTCTCCTACTGTCTGATAAATGTAGGTCTACACAATCGTCTTTAGACCACTGTGAGGTGATGCCTCGAATAACCCATCTTTCAACTCATGCCTATTCCTGGGTTAACTGACTGTACGGAGCGCTGAAGTGGAGGCTATTTCGACAGCAGAGTCTGTCAACAACCATTGCTGCCTATTACCAACAAGCTTCTTTTCAACGCGGTCAGTCTCTGCGGTCATTCTAGACAGCTGTGCTAACACAGAACATCACCTTGACTTTTTTCCCCTGAGTCACTACTGATTTGAGAGTACAAATGTATAGGCACTGTGGTTCCTGATATCTTAATGCCAAAGCACCACGTGGTCCTGCTTCCACTAAATGGTGACCCAACTTGTGTCATCATGGTACAAGGAATGCAATTTTAATAGGCCTACTGAATCAGCATTCTTCAGAAGAAATGCTTCTAATGGGGAAGGCGTTGTTTACAATGATTTGGCTAAACGGGGAGAGCTCTTTCATTTGATAGGCCAACAAGGGTTAAGTGACTGGAGAAAGGCAGATGTAAGTTGACGGCGTGGTTTGTGTTGCAATTGATCATTTTATGAGGTAACTTAACTCGACGCGTCTGACAAAACTAGTAGGTCAAGCACAACCACAAAACAAGGTTATGAAATAACCGTAGCATTAACAGGGACATGTGATTATGTTGCCCTTTAAACTGTTGCATTAAGTTAGCTGCGGGGCTGGAGTAAACTGCTATTTCGGAACAGGGAAGCAAGGATGAAAAAGCTTTACTTACAAATCCATAACCTCTAGACTTGCCAGTCTGTCTGTCGGTAATCACAACAGCCTCCTCAATTTCCCCGAACACCTCGAAATATTTCCTCAGACTCGAGTCAGTGGTGTGATATGGCAAACCTCCCACAAAAATCTTGGTATAAGTCGTGTCCTTCTGCGTAGTGTGCATCCTCTCGAGTCTTATTAGTGCAAAAAAAAAAAAAAACAATTTAGAAATAAATCAGTTGAAGAGAGGTTTTTGAGCTGATTATGCTATCACTATCGATAAAACAAACTTGATATGAATTAACGCAAACTCCTAAAAACAAGTTGATGAAGACAATGACACGATACCAAAAATATCAAGGTAGAGGTAGATTGTTTTATCGTCACTTGGATGAAATATGGAGCGGATTGTCTTCAAAGATCATCAGGTGGGTTCAACTCTTCTTCGGGACTGTCGTGACTACCAAAAAGAGCTTGTGATCCATTCCTAAAAGCGAATCATGTAAGTCCGCCCACTTCTGCCGGCAAGGGCGGGCGGCTCCGCCCAACGCGCAACACGCGCTCCGACAGCAAGCGCATGGAGAAATCAATCTGCTCAGTCAAAATATTGGCTATTGACATTTTTTTCCTCAAAATAATTCACCTTTCAACAAAAGAAACAATGACACTTTTCTCAAAAACTTTGACCTTTGACAAAATATGTTTTATTTTATGGAACGGAAAATAAACATTTCGTGAAACGACATAAACTAGGCCTACAGACAGAGCCACTGCACATCCTTCAATAAATGTTGTTGCAGACTAGTCTATCAGGGTATAGGACAATTTTGCTAAAGCCATCAGTGACGAGTTCATTATATTCACATGTGGTGATGTAAAGAAGGCTAATGCGTGCTGATCTAAAGCCGTTATCTATGCCTCTTGGGATATTTCAACAGGTGGTGGCTAGGCAGCGAGAGCAAAGTGCCGCAGGAACGCCTGTCTCCAGCAGCAATCCGATGACCGCGCCTGAAACAGGTGCAAGCGCCAAGCCTCTGATGTATACCTAGGCCGGCTACACTAGCAGATAGTATTACAGTAGGCCTACATAATACAACATATGTTTTAGGATGTTTCTTTTCTTTTGTCTTTTTTGCTTGAAGATCATTCTAAAGGATGGCAGACATTTGGTTTTCATGACAAATCCACTTGGCCTGTTGTGGGTTGCCATTTATCTTTATTTTGGTATTAATGTTTTCTTGCAGATAGGTCAATAATCCCTAACAAAATATTGCAGTCCTTCCAGAGATGTCGCCTGAGTTAAATAATTAAATAAATGGATACACTTTAGACCAATCAATTATGTTCCCTAACCTTTGATTGCGTTTAACCCACTCATTTTCGTTCAGCCTATAGCCTATGTTTTATCTTACATGGAAAAGTTTGCGTCATAGCAATATTTGCCTTTTTATAGGCTATGGTTCACAATAGCTGTCATTCTCCTTGTCTTCTTGCAATTAAGTCAAAGGAACATGATACGCAATCTGGTGAATTATTGATTAAGCTCATTACCCTGGGTAGGTCTCTAGGCCTATCTGTCTCGGGTTTGGTAACAGGAGTCATTGCTGGCGTGCACACCACAACTGAATCATCTGCGTCATTATTTCTGAAGAGAAATATAGAAGTATGTAATCAGACCGTAAAACGAAGGAGCAGCAGCTTCTTCTATAAACACCGTTAGTTGCATTGACGAGTGGGTCCTCTGTAGACATTAATATAAGAAGCCACGCACCCGTTGAGCCTGGAGCAGTCGTCACGCAGGAAATCGTGTCAGATTGCCATAGAGAACAATGTAGGGGCTATCACATTGCCGGGACCTCATCCCAGCTGTTTAACCCGCGGTTCACCAACTTCTCTATGCTTCTCAGAGCTTTTGTCCTATCAATGACATGGTCTTAACGATTCATACAGCTTCGTCTAAAAATGGGGGTTGGATAAATAGGCCTAACTGGTGTGTGCTGTAATATACATGAGAGAAGCAAAATGACAAAGGAGCAGGCTTAAAGTTTTATAGACCCAATGGATGATGCTCTTGGATAATGAAGGTGCTGGCAATCCTGCAGCAAATTACACGAGAAACGTGGGAGTCAGAGGTTTTGGCTCACATAAGATTGATTATTATCATGATAAATGAAAATAACATAAAAGTATTCTTCAACCAAGAAGGTGAGCAATGGAAAATGTGCTGTGTGTTTTAGAACGATAACATACACATGCACTGCAAAGTGCAATTAAATATTCAAAATATTACAGGTGTGTACATGTTGTGTTATGGAAGACACATACAAGTAAGTCTAGTCTGGCTCCTCCTGCACCTACAGTAGGCATCAAAATGCCTTGAAGAACACACACACACACACACGCACGCACGCACACACACACACACACACACACACAGGTACATCGCAATGGCACTTTCAGAGAACACCTGTTGATCAAACAAAAATGGTTAAAGGTCACAAAGCTGTTGAAGACACATATAGGCCTACACAATTCCACACTCTAATTTAATGTACATCGGGATCTATAGATGCCATCCATGCCCAAGGAATAAAGAGAAACGTTTAAAGCAATATGAAAAGGCAAACATAACCACCTCTGAAAACCAATTACAGTAGGTTGCGTGTCACTTGTGACTTATTTGAGTTGAGATCCCTTATTACCAGAACAGCACAATAACTGTTTGAGGACGTGGTGTTGAGATAAGTAGGCTGTGTCTTGTAATGAGCAGCTGTATTGTTATGGAACATAAACATAATACGTGAAGTTACGTTACTTTTATCCATTTTGTGTGTGTATGTGTGCATTGTAGCACTTTGAGATCATTGATTTTTTAAAAAAAAATTATATTGTTTTGGGCTTTTATGCCTTTTAATGATAGGATAGTGGGGAGAGAGAGGAATTGAGTGGGACAGAGCGTTGGGGTGGGATCCGGAAAGGACCACAGGGCGGGAATCGAGCCCGGGTCGCCGGCGTGCGGTGCAGGTGCCCCAGCCAGTCGCGCCACTGCTGGTGCCAGAGCTTTGAGATCATTGATTTGATGTGCTTTATAAGTGCAATATAAATAAAATGTATTATTATTATTATTATTATTGTACAGATTCAATGTACTGTACTCTACCAGATGCAAACTGGACTGTGCCTTACTTGCCCACCACCTTTGTCTCCACTTTGTCCTTCAAATGGACTTAATACCATGCTGACATTATAAAAGCTTTAGGAGAGTGGGCAGACGGACAAACACACGCACATGCACACAGAGGAATGTTTTTTTAAGACCAGCACATGTGGCAAAAGCAGCATCAAGGGCTCAGGGAGGCAGACAAATGACTGACAGCTGCACGCACACACACACACACACACACACACACACACACACACACACACACACACACACACACACACACACACACACACACACACACACACACACACACACACACACACACACACACACACACACACACACACACACACCCCTCTCTCTCTCTCTCTCTCTCTCTCTCTCTCTCTCTAAATTCTTCTTATCATGCACACTCACAAACACATTCTGTTTAGTCACTGGAGTACTTGTGACCATACAAATACACAGACCATATGTCTTTAATCCTATCTTTATACTGTGTATTGGTTGTCTTAGTGACCTGCACACATAAAATATTTTCAGGCACACACAAACTGTTGGCTCACAGACACAGGAAACATCCAGAAACTCAATGGTGATTACACATAGTACAAAACAATTCCAACAGTTAACACATTAAATAAAGGTATGACACACAAATAAATACACGGACACCCAGAGTTAACACACATTACACAATGACTTTTTAATGAGACCTACTTTTTAGTCACCTTCTAAAGTAATTATAGAGATCGTCTTACAAGCAACGATCACAGCAAAGACCACTACGCATCACCTGTCAGCTCTGTCAACAGAGAATAGCACTGTCAACTACCCAAATCAACACACACACTGCACACACTCCACCTAGTGGGCAAATTTGGCATCGCGGTAGTAATTCTGAGGTGGAATTCACACACTAAAATTAAAATACCATGACCATACCATGTTTCCTGATATTTGCATTCTTCTACGAGAAATTATGTTATTGGCATTTTTAAGTTTCTTTTGGTTTGATGTATTACAGTTAGCCTGGACTCTCACAACATAACAGTTGTTTTGAACAGACAACACAAAACTGTAACAATACAAATCTACAAATATAGCTATTCTCTCTTTCACTTCACAAATACGCACAGCGTATGTGCAACGGTTTGTAGCAATGAGGGATTCAAAAAATCTAAAATCTCTCTCTCATCCAACCATATCTTCACACCTGTATAGGCCTACCATTTGTTTTTAAATAGTTAAAATATACAGTACATATGATTTATATCATTGATCATTGAGTCATTGATATTCTATTAAAAGGCCCCAACCAAGAAAAGGGGATGCTTCTATCTCTCCCATATAATATCTAATTCTTTATTTTCAGTTAAAATATCTCCTCTATGTCCTCAACTTGCTGAAAAGTGGAGTCACTCTCCATGTTCAACGAGTCTGTCAAAGGCACATCTCTCCCTCCGCCATCGTTGTCTCCCACTATCGCCCCATCTCTCCCCCTCTCCTCTTTCCCCTCTCCCCCGCTCTCTAACCTGCCCTCCGGTGGACTGATATGGTTCTGGTGGTCCGGGGTCTTGGGTGGACTGTGCCGGGTACTGGGAGCATCTAACTGAATCTCCTCCACCACAGTCTGGTCCTCGGCCTCCTCCTGGGAAGCAGCCTGGCGGTGCCGAGCTGACTTAGTCCTGAGCCGCACCTTCAGCTCATCCTCTTTGGTCTGTGGAAAAGAGAAAGAGAGATAAAGGGAAGTGGACAGATGAAATAAAGAAAAAGAGAGAGAGAGAGAGAGAAAGGAAAGAAAGAACGCAGTTAGGAGGTGGAGAGGTGTAAAAGGAAGATGGAAAGAAGGGAACTTTGGCATGTGAGGCTACGGAGTTAAGAACAGTCATAGATTGAGGAGAGAAGGAAGAGACATGCCTCTCATTTGGTCTTTTATACACCCTCCCTTCCTTCCTCGATCCTCGTCCTCACTGATCTAGATAAAGAATGATGGGGCGGCAACAATGGGATAGTCTATCCAGTGTCAGTTATATATCAGTGGGAACGAGCCTCGAGGATCGAGGAGAGAGTTTGAGAGCCACCCAGAGACAGGATAAAGGCTGCAAGGGGAAAAGACAACCGCAAAGTGCATGGAGAAGAATGCAGGGGGGGACAGACTCACATTTTAAGTCTGTGATAGTGAGAACAAAATAAAGTGGACACCTTGAGTGAAGTTATGGGTAACATGATAGGTAATGTTATGATAAATTGACCATTTTCCTTAATCTGGAACTCAGAAGCTAAGGTAGGGTAAGCAATGCTAAGTGATTTTTGTAGCATTCAGCGAATATTTCTTTAAGATTCGCTAGCTCTCCATTCTCCGAGTACAACGAAATGGAAACAACATGGGGTCAACCTGTCCCCCAAACATAATAAAACACTGTAAAAAGGATATAGCATGCACAGCCTTCTAGATGTCAGGTGCTGGTGATGTGCAGTCGTTGTGTAAAATCACTTTAGTGAACTAAAATGAAATAAGAAATCAGCAAATTTCAGTCGACCAGTGTGCGGTGATTTTACACTTTTTTGGATTTTAATCACAAAACACTGTGTTGAGTTTCTGAGAGCACTGAGTGGAGGGGTGAGCTACCTCAAAGGTGTGTTTCATTTGGTCGCTGATTCAAATATAATGTAAGTTTGAACAAAAGTGTTTGTTAAGAAACATGAACATATTCATCAAATGTGACATCATCCAGCATTGCTTACTTTACCGTTAAGCAGGAACAGAATAAACAGCAGTGGCCCCGGCAGTGGCGCGACTGGCTGGGGCACCTGCACCGCACGCCGGCGACCCGGGTTCGATTCCCGCCCCGTGGTCCTTTCCGGATCCCACCCCAACGCTCTCTCCCATTCACTTCCTGTCTCTCTTCACTATCCTATCATTAAAGGCATAAAAGCCCAAAAAATATACTTTAAAAAAAAAGAATAAACAGCAGTGAACATTTCTACGGAGTCCAAGTTTCAATCCCACAGCATGTGAACAGCTGGGTGGGACGTCCCTCCTGACAACTATTCTTGGGTGTTTAATAGTTCTGTCTCCTTGAATGTCTTCACACTCTGTAAACATTTTTATGTTGCTATAGTAGCATTGTTTCTGTGTGTGTATGTGTGTGTGTGTGTGTGTGTGTCTGTGTGTGTGTGTGTGTGTGTGTGTGTGTGTGTGTGTGTGTGTGTGTGTGTGTGTGTGTGTGTGTGTGTGTGTGTGTGTGTGTGTGTGTGTGTGTGTGTGTGTGTGCGCGCGCGCACACATTTGCACCTGATTCCATAAGGTCAAATGAGAGCTGTATTTCTTGCTGTCTGAATACTGAGTATGACATCTGATTGATTTAATAACATGCTTTCATCAGATGTCTGCATTGTCAGGCCTTGACTGAGAATGTGAAGATTAATAAAGGTGCTTGCTACGATATCCATAATGTATTTGTCAGGGCAGGGTGAGAATGTTTGAGAATATATATATATATTTCTGCTTATAATAGTTTCCATTTATACATATTTTAACAATTAACTTAAAAACTTGTGTGTGTCAGGGATTTGAATAAGATATTTGATAGATAGATAGAATCTCTCTCTCTCTCTCTCTCACCTGCCGTCGCTCCTCTGCCTGTCTCATCCTCTCTTCAATGTCCTCCTTCGTGGCTGTCCCCTGCTCCTCTCTCCTGACCATCAGCTTCTCTAGCCGGGGTGGCAGCCTCCTGAGGGGTCCCTCTGCATCGCCCATCTGCCACAGGAAGGAAACGCATCACTTTTCAGCCACCTCTGCCAGGCCACTTAGAAGGAAATGAAATCAACCGAATGATGAAATCAGCTGAATGTTTGGTGTGGAGCGGAGAGCATATTAGTGGTTTAGTTCTGTGTGTAAGGAACTATACGAAGATGAACCTCTTTAATCTTATGTTCTGGTCCCTTTTAATTGCATGCCTTTTTAAATGTGTGTGTTTTATTGTTAACCATTTTGTGCTATCAACATGCGTTCATATGCTCACCGTGATGCTGTAGGCCTCTCCGCTGCTGGCTGTGTTGGGCTGGGCTGAAATGATACCCTGATTCAGAAGCTGCTCCAGGATCTCACTGGACTCTTGTCTGGGTGAGGGGGTGTCGTTCTGTGCCTGGCCCAAGCTGCTGGCTAAAACACACACACACACACACACACACACACACACACACACACACACACACACACACACACACACACACACACACACACACACACACACACACGTAGGCCTATAAACAAAGCATTGCCAAAATGTGCCTGGAAATCTGGGGTGGTCAGTTATTTTCATGGAAAGTGCTTTTCCATGACATCTACAAGTCAGATTGGTTCCCAAGTTCAAAATACATG
>NC_085017.1:25085856-25255856 GCF_963854185.1 Sardina pilchardus
ACAATACAATAATTAAATTTAGCAGTTGGTCAGACTAGCGTCGACTACATAAACACATATCCTTACAATACTGGTTTTGGTCCAATCAAACATTGATCAGAGAACTCAATATATATTAAAAAAAAAAAAAAAAACCTCAGCATCATGAATGGGCTGGGCACGGCTCTTACCCGATGTTGAAGGCGGAGGTCGGGACAAAGTTGAAGCCTCCGCCAGGAGCTGTGGGTGGGGGAGCTGCTGGAGCAGCGGAATTTGGTCCCCCTCCAAACGTGAACACCCCCCCTGCATTGCCGGCGGGGGCCCCAAATCCGCCGGCCCCACCAAACTGGAAACCTCCACCTAGCCAGACAAACAAGACCAATTCAGAGTGACTACTAAGAAAATTCTAAGGAAGGAAAAAGCTGTTCAGTTAGAACACTTTGCAGCAATTGATTATGAATGAATAGAACTCCGTGTTCAAACAAAAATAAGATATTTGTGTGTGTGTGTGTGTGTGTGTGTGTAGATTTTGAAAACAGGTCAGCCATGTCTTCTTGCGACTCAGACATACTAGCAAACATTTGTGGTAATGGTCAAACAAACAGTATTTATCCAACTTTCCATCAGAACACAGCCATCAGTAATCATGCTGTTGCCTGAAACCACATTATTTGGGCATCCGGTTGATTAAACCTTAGTCTATATTTCTATTACAAACAGGTTTTGATTTGATTGTGTGTGTTGGTGAGCAGTGAGCGTTAGGCAGTGAAGAGCTGCTAGTCAGATGAAGAGGGTGAGAGGCAGAGGAGAGAGCAGTGGCACAATCCAGTGCTCTCTTCAGATCAGCGGTCAGTGGTCAGGAGGGCAGTGACTCCTACCTGGGGCAGTGGAGGGGTTGGAGGAGCCGAATGCCGGTGTAGCGTTGGCTGGCTGGCCAAACACGGGTGCTGCAGGTTGTTTGGCGCCAAACGCCGGCGGCTGGGATCCGGCGGGAAAGGAGGGTGTGGCTGAACCGAAAGTCGGAGCCGCTGGCTGTGACGTGCCTTGGCCAAATATGGATGCTTGGGCGGAGCCAAAGCCAGTGGTGGAGGTGGCAGGGCTAAATGCAAAAGGCGAGGGGGCTGGAGGAAAAAGAAAAGTGGATCGCATTTGTCAAAAAATCCCTTTGAGTACATCACAAACCTTTTATCCTACATAATGCCCAATATTACACAAGTAATAGTTAATAATAATTTCAGTTTAAAGCCATATCATTATCATTGTCTATAATGATATATATTATCTATATAATAATTAACCATGGCAAAATTATCATAATTTCTTTGGGGGCTTTTCTTTTTTCTTTCTTTTTTTTTTTTTAATACCTTTAATCGGACAGGACAGTAGAGAGAGTGACAGGAAGCGAGCGGGAGTGAGAGACGGGGTGGGACCAGGAAATGACCCGGGTCGGACTCTAACCCGGGTCTCCGTGGGCCCGTGGACCCGAATATGGTATGGAAGCTATAACCAGTTCTGCCACAGCGCCCCCCAATACAAATTAGATTTAAAACAAACAAATGAAATCTCACAGATAAAACAAAATCACTTTGTGAGCATCGGAGTGTTCTGTGCAAGTGAAGCCCAAAATCCTTCTACATATGTTCTGAAAGCTATAATTACTGACCCCTTCACACAGGCATACCTGCAGAAGCCGGCGTAGATGAAGATGTTGCTCCGAAGGCGAAAGAGGGCGCAGCCGCGCTGGCTGCTGCGCCGAACATGAAGGGCTGGGCAGGGGTGGCCGAAGGGGCGGCTGGAGTCTCCTGTGCCTGCTGTCCGAAAAGGAAGGCTGGGGCCTTTGCTGGGGGGGCTTCTGATGGAGCACTCTGGCCAAACAGAAAGCTGCTGGTGGGGGCTTGAGCAGAAACGGGGGCAGAAGCCGGGGCAGGGTTGGGGGCCAGAGTAGAGTTGGCGCTGGCCACAAACAGGCTTTGAGCGGGGGGTGTGCTGCTTCTGTACACATCTGTAGAGAGGAGGGCAAGAATTTAAATCTCATCTATTTGGATGAGCCTAACAAAAAAATTAACATTTTTATTATCTAATATCTAGAATTAATAAATATAATGTAGTGTATAGTATACGTCATACTAGTTTTAACTTAAGACAGAAGACATACCATGCTTGGCCACGTTGCTCTGGCCAAACGCGAAGGAGGGTTTGGGGGCCTCGGCCTCGCTCTTTTCGGCAGGTTTGCCGAAGGCAAAAACAGGTTTGGGCTCCGCAGCTACTTCAGTCTTGCTGAACGAGAAGCCAACAGAGGGGGCAGCAGCAGCTGTGCTGGGTGCCTTCTCTGCCTCCTTCCCTGCACCAAAGAGGAACCCGGCGGTCGGAGTTGAGGTGGAGGAAGCCTCCTTCTCCTCCGGTTTCCCGAAAGAGAAGACCGGCGCAGAGAGTGCCGGCTCCGTGCTCTCGGGCTCGCCAAACTTGGCGGTGGAGAGCAAGGAAGGAGCAGAGGTGGCCGGCTCAACCCCAGAGAGCTTCCCAAAGATGGGGAGAGAGGTCGAGGAGGCCGAGGTGGCGGGGGTGGCTTGGACTGTGGCTATGACCGAGGCGTCCTGAGGGGTGGAGAAACTAAAGGTGGGGGAGGGTGTGGCACTGGTCTTCTCCTCTGGTTTGGAGAGGCCAAAAGAGAAGCCTGTGGCTGAGGAGTCAGCTGCAGGAGCAGGTGCAGGTGCAGGTGCAATGCTGGCTTCAGTTGCAGGTGCTGTGCTTGTCGTGCCAAATGTCAAGTTGCTGGCACCAAACTTAAAGCCACTGCCTAAGCTGGGAGCATCTGTCGTCTTAGAGTCTTCAGTGGCGGTGGTGGTGGATGGGAGGGAGGATGAAGTGGATATGTCAAATGCGAAGCCCCCCAGATCGCTCTTGACGGTCGAGGAAGCCTCCGTGGTGATGGTGGCACAGCCAAATTTAAAACCTCCAGTGGAGGAGGTGGTGGTGGTTTCAGAGGCACCACCGAACTTGAAGCCCCCGGTGGAATCGGAGGATGCGCTTCCAAACTTGAAGCCACCAGAAGGGGCACTAGAGGAGTCTGAGATGGTTCCACCAAATTTGATGCCACTTGAGGAGGCAGTGGAATTGCTGGAGCCAAATTTGAATCCTCCAGAGCTGGAATTTGACAGCGTTGAAGTACCAAACGAAGCTGCAAGGGGAAAAGCAAGAAAAAAGAATTCAGGAGAGGTACATTTTGAGATTAAAGAGGGAAGAGATATTTTCAAGAGGGGGGAGAAAAAACAGGACAAGTTACTAAGTTTCCTGTTGTACCTTTTGGCTCGGGTTTGGCTCCGGGTTTATTGCTCTGGCAGGCCACACACTGAAGGTCTTCTCCCTTGTTCTGCACACAACAGACATCACACTCCCAGCTGCCTGCTGCCTTCTTGAACTTATCCCCAAAGCCCAGCAGGGGCGCTGCTGAGCTGATGGAGGACAGGGGGGGCAGGGATGCAGGTGCTGCTCCAGAGGCTCCTGATGGGGGGTACAGAAGGGGGTTAATGATAGAAGTTCAGAAGCACCAAGAGGTCATCACTGCTAAGGGAGAGACTTTTAAAAAACTCAAACCAGTGATCAAGAGACCGCTACCCTGTGCCAGTTAAAAGATGCCTCTTCATTTGACAGGGCCTTCACATTACATTCTGGTCTCCGTTGATGTGCATCGTGCACTGGGGAAAGGTCACTGACAAGAGGAGGCCTAAACTGACCAGAGACATTGGCATCATTCGCTCACCTGGTTTTGCACTCTGACAGGCCACACACTTGGTGTCCGGCGCTTTGTTCTGCACCATGCAAGTGTCACAGTCCCACGAGCCCTCTGGCTTTTTAAACTTGTCCCCAAATCCCAACGATCCACTAGAGGTGGACGACGAAGAAGTGGTGGTAGCAGCAGTTGTGGCAGCGGAAAAGCCGAATGCCGCAGAGCTCTTGGAGGGCTCTGAAAACGCTGGAAGGGTCAGGCCAGGTTTAATGCCAGTGCCAGGCTTGCCGGTGTCGCAGGCCACACACTTGAGCGCGTCCGGCTTGTTCTGCACGAGGCATGTGTCGCAATCCCATGTGCCTGCCGGAGGGGCAAACAGGGCCGCCAACCCCGTACTGGTGGCCGCTGTCGTAGAAACGGGGGGTTTACTGTCTGATTTAGCAGAGGAGGAGGAGGATGAAGATGAGGAGGATGAGGATGAGGAAGAGTCTGTCTGGGGTTTGGAGGTCTGGCAAGCTACACATTTGGTGTCCACTGCAGAGTTCTGTAGCATGCAGGTGTCGCAGCTCCAGGAGCCTGCTGGAGGCTTGAACTTGTCCCCGAAGCCAGAGACAGAAAGGCTGGGGGCAGGCTCAGAGGAGGGGGTGGAGGTGGGGGTGCTGGAAGAGAAACCTGTGGGCACAGGATAGATGCAGAGAGAAGAAAATTAACACAAAAGTACAACTGGACACAACTTTGACCCTCACCCTCAACACTTATAAACCAAAGACCCCATGAAAAGGTTCCCAAGTCTTACCAGGAGACTTCAGGAGATCCAGCACGCTGCCCTGCTTCAGGGTCTTAGCTGGTTTGAAGGGCCCCGAAAACTCCTCTTTGGTCTCAGTACTTGCTGTGCTCTTCACTGTAAATACACCAAAACATAGGAGACATAAAACACACACCCACAAAATAGCCTTTAGATCCAAGGAAGGCGACCCTTACACTGGAAGTAGATCCCACTCACCTGCAAGAGTGATGGGCGAAGCAGCAGCTGAGTTGTCAGACACGGTGAGGTCAGTCTTCATGACCGGAGCGCTGAAAGTGAAACCAGACTGCAAGACAGACACACACACAAACAGTTAGTAAATCACTCCCTCATGTTTAGGTACAGGACTGGAAACTGGCAACTGAAATCACTTACAGATGGAGAGAAAGATGGAGGGCTGGCAGCCGTCGCCTTGACGATAGGGGAAGCGAAAGTGAAGGGCACAGAAGGGGGTGAGGATGGTGGCAGAGGATCCTGCAGGGGAGACACGGGTTACAAATGTATCGCTACGACAACCTCCACACTAAATGGAACACATCAGCACACACTGGGAGCTGAGGCTTAGCCACCAAATCAGACACACCGAGGCAACAGCAGACACGTTTCCACGGCAAGTAATGTGCCCCCTGCCCAGGTAAAGGGGACAGGTGCAGGACCGCCTCACTGGTTAGCCCTTTTAGCCATTCACTTGTGTTTCCATGGTTTACAGGACCCTACCCATATGCAGCCTCATTTCCTGCATGATCACAATGCTAATAACATGAACTAAAATGGCATAGCAGCTGCAGCAGCAAATACTCTCCCCACACTAGCTGAATAATGGCTCAATCGGTATAAAAATGCCCCAAGTAAACACCTCAACTGCTCGGCTTCAGCCCATTTCAACCTAATCTTCCTGCGGATTAAGAGAGGTGGTGTACACCGTTTTGATAATCAAAAACGATTGAAAAATCCACCCACGTAAACAGGTACTCCGATTGTTGGGAGTACGTTTCTTCGGTCTGTGCAGTTCCTTAAGGCCACGACACAAGACTGGCGATGTGACGGTCAAACGCAACAGTGGAATCGCTTTACTACACACACTGCTGGCAACACGATCACCCATCGATTCAGTGGAGATGCAATGACCATACAGCTGTTTTCCATTCTGACGCATTACAATTGGCCTGAAAAATAGAAAGGGGCCTGCTATACCGATACAACGGCCGTCGTCGACTTGCCGTATGCGTTGCCCCATTCGCTTCAATAGATTCTTCTCCATTTTGCTGGTAGCCATTGTGTCGCCGGCCATGTGTAGGCGTTTACGCAGTCGTAATGCAGTGACGTAAACAAATGAGTTCATGACTACAATACACCTAGGAGCCTCTAGTCTCAATCATTAAATGTTTGTTCCATCATGTAAACGCATACTGAATTGAGTTCTATAGCATTCATGTAAACCATAAATGGGCAAACTACAGCCCGAGGGCCAAATCAACACAGCTACACTACAGCCCGAGGGCCAGCGAGCATTTACTTGGGTTATCATAGGCTGCACACTCTTTTTTCCTGCGATAGACGACGTTGTGCTAGTTAGCTTTACTGCAAACTCTTCTTGGAGAACGTTTACAATGTCAATGTCAAAACCGAAGGTCACATAGAAATTATACTCTTTGCAATCTCCATGCAGCAGATCCAACTTGAACATTATGCTACGAGAGAAAGAGAGCAGCAAATTCCAGCTGATATGTCATTGTTGATGACTGATCTCCCTTTTTATAAGAAACTTTAAAAAGAAATCATGAAGGCAACAACAGTTCCCACTACTGACCATGATTTAACTGTGAGCTGACATATGTACAGCACTAGCCATAGGCTATATTTGAGTGGAGCTGGCAAAAGATCAAGAACTATAAGTGTAGACACAAAGCTTATAAAGTGACAGTGGACCATTTAAAATGGAGTTAAACAGCATCAAATTAGCAATGTTTCTTCCAAACATTTAATATTCTAAAACAAAATGACCTCGTCATCGTCATTTAAATGATGGGTAAACATTAGAGGTCCACTGATGATGAACATGAAGAAGCCTACAATCGAAACTAACCAGCTAAAGCCTTTTGTTCCTTCGCCTGGAAACCCTAAAACTATTCAGTCATCTTCCGTTCACACCTCGTTTTTTTGGGTCCTCACTGCAGTACCTACCCCGAGGCAGGGACTTGATTCAGCCCTGTAGAAGTTCCCAAAACGTTGCATTTCAGGCCCTTTCAAACTAAAGTTCCAATTCTTGCAGTGGAAACGGCCCTATGGAAACCTGAATCTGTGCCTTAAAACAATGACCCAAAAGCCTACTCACCTTTTTAGTGACTGTCTCGGCAGGGGCCGTTTTGGCAGGGGCAGGTGTGGGTGTGGAGGTGGTAGTGGATGGGGAGGAGAAGCTGAAAGTGGGCAGTGCACGTGTGCTGATTGGGAGGGAGATGGCAGGCAGATCCGGGATCTCTGCTATCTGAAACGCCAGAAGAAAAAAAAACAAGAGGTCAAAGGTCATCAATAACCTGTTGGCAATGCTGGCACATTACCGATATTCAGGATGTGTGAAATGGAGACGTTCGTTCACCTGTAAGTATTGGAAATTAAATGCAAAGAAATGAAACACAATTTAGAGCACGACTCTACACGTGTAGCGAGCAACACACACTGACCTCATCCTCTGGGCGTTTGGAGGAAGGCCTGACCGCTCTCTCCCGCTTCATCTTGCCTCCTCCGGAGCCGGCACTGCTGACCACAGGCGTGCTGGACAGGGGGAAGGCCGGAGAGCTTGTGCTGCAATGGAGTTGGAATAAAAGGATAAAAACCACCATTCCTGCACACGCACTAAAAAGCAACAAGGACTTGTGTGCAGCAGACATGCAGAGATCCAGTCAATTATTAAATGCCAGTGCTTCAACAGCACAAATACATGATACATGACATGTCATCATGATCATTATAATATGAATGTTATGTTAAAATGTACAATGGCATGGGGGTGATACACTAGTGACAAAACATGGCACAGGCATCATTCCCGTATCTCAACTTCAGTTACATCCTGAGCTGCCGAGATCAAATCAATGACCTGTTATCTGGCGCTATATATATATATATATATCTCCCCACAGCATCATTTTTGTTGTGGTAAGCAATATTCTCTTCCACAGGATGTTTTACCTTTGAGACGTGGTTGGTGTAGCTTCCGGTATTAAG
Source organism: Sardina pilchardus (assembly GCF_963854185.1). NCBI lineage: Eukaryota > Metazoa > Chordata > Actinopteri > Clupeiformes > Clupeidae > Sardina > Sardina pilchardus. Next base: position 25,093,593 of record NC_085017.1, read on the forward strand.
GGAGATCTTCTCACAGGCTGCAGACACAGAAACAGAACATGATCAGAGATTAGTATGCTGGAGCCTTCATGCACGCACATGCACACATGACCTTGATTAGATAAGGGAGTTGGAGAGCCAAAATATAATTTTTTTTTAACACGTTTGAATTTTTTAAAAACTTGTTTGTCTAGAATACAGAACTGAGACTACTGGATGGATGAAATAACCTCTAGCTGAAACAGCAACTGCTAAAGAGTGAAACAAAACGACCATCAATATCATGCTCATACTTGTAGTGGAGCTGGCAAAAGCGCAACATTGGAAACCCCCTTTTGAAGAGCGAGGCCCATCTTAGAGGATCATTTTACTATACATTTGCAGAGCTCCCATCACATCAGTAAAACTCCAACAGATGCAGAACAAATCAAATAAGGTGGCGCAAATGAAGTGAAATGCATTCAAAATATAATTGCAGTTACTCCTATTAATTTACACATTTACTCATTTAAACATGGAAGTCAATTTAACTTCCAAAGACGAGGACGTCACATTGGATATCGCTACTCCATTGGTGCATTCAAATTCGCAAACCCTATGTTTGCAAACAATTTTCCGCTAGCCTTGAGTTTTCGGTGAACGTTTGCGAACAATCGTAAACAGTCAGAAGTTAGTTCTCCGTGAACTTACAGTAGAACTGGACATGAGTTTGACGAAGGCAACAATGCAACTAGTGTTATAAAAGGAATGTTAACACCAAATCGTTCAAATTTAACTGCTCAAAGAAAACATGTTCACCACAAATGAAGTGGTTTCAAAAAAATGTTCAGGCAGAAAGCAGCCTCTGGGTAGGGCTGCAAACATTCATTCATTCATTCATTCATAAATTCAATCTCCCGTAGCCAGAGACAACAGCAATAACGGAAAAGGGTCCTCACCGTGTCCCTGGAGGCCGTCCTCTCCAGTGCCCGATTGACTCCACCAGGTGTGAGAGAGGGACGGAACGCCATGGAACGGTTCCCAGAGGCGGTGGCAGCTGACGGCACCACCAGCTTCTGCACTGGCGGCAGCGCCATGTCCATCTACACAAGGACACACACACACACGCTGATCACACTACTGTTCTATCTATATCTATACAACCAAACACCACTGCTGTTTCGAAGAGGACAAACAATACCAAGTTGGATAGGAGTTTGCTCCCCACTTCAACTAGCCATACACATTATCAACGTAATTCACAAAGCCAAAGTTGGTGTTCTACTGCTGTAACACAACATATGCATCTCTCCACCACTCATTTAACATAAATCACAATGCACAGGATAACACATGCAAAAGCATACTACACTTATTTAACAGAGCAATATGAAGTGTGAAGTTGGTGAGCTGGGGACCATTTGACTGGCTTTGAAAAAGATCACTGTTGAGACTCAGCTGTTACAGCTGTCGGAGGATAATGGTTTTAATACAGGCACCTTTTAGGCACACTTTTGCCACAAGGCGAAGGACAACAGCTGTCTATGGAAGTGACAGGACAGCAGTCAGAGGCTGACAGCCGAACAACCGACAGACACACACACACACACACACACACACACACACGGACAGACAGCAAGCCAAAGCCAAAAACAAAACACAATCCATACCGACCATACTGCAGTAGCGCAATAACAAAAACAACACTGAGGGTGGGGGTGGTGTGACCGGAGGACTAACATACCCTTTTCTTCTTGACCTGGAAAGGTGAAGCGTCCAAGTCTGTGCGATCCAGTGACTGCAGAAAAAAGACAAGAATGAGCTTCAAGTCACTCCAACAATCCTGTTATGTTGATTGTAATGAGTCGCAATCAACAACAAGTTTCAAGCTGGACCTGAACCAATTTGTTTAGAACTGAACCTAGTTCTGATGCCCATTAAAATCCAACTGATGGAACGAAGGCAGAGGGAAACGGGGAGAAGATACTCACTCTTGACAAAGGTGACGATATGGTTGAGGGGATTCTTTTTGCATCCTATGAAAGGGGGAAAAAGTTCATGTAAATGAGTGGTTCTTGCTTCAGGGCTCGAAACCACCAGCAAACAATTTTTCCATGACCTCGTTCTATGGCATACATGGATGGAACTGTAGTGAAAACTGTCAATAAGTACCGAAAATGAGGGGAATGTGAGCTGTAGCCAATACAAATTAAGAACAGTTTTTGAACTAGAAACAAAGCCTTCCAGCTTGGGAGCCAATTACTAACTAATGGGCAATTTTCTCATTTTTAGTTTTAATGATTGTGCTAACAATGTCCCACTAAGCTCTTGAATATGAAACAACAAGCTTGAGGATTATTGTTGAAATTTCTTCATTCATTTATGAATCCATAAAGAACCAAAGCAGTAGTCTCAAACTGTAAAAACATTCTTTCAATGTCTGCACATAGTCCCTCCACCACAAACTCTAAATATCTAACTAACTGAATACACTTGTGTTATGAGTAAGGTAGATGGCTCATTTGAAACATTCCACAAACAGCATTCTACTGGCTTACTTTACCTACCAGCTGCATCTACTCAACAATAGGCCAAACTACTACAACATGGTCTGAAGATGGTGGAGTTTCCCTAGATAACATGCAATCTTGCTCTGGTGTTTGCCAAGTCTATGATGAACATTCCCAATGAGTGACAGAAACTTTCCTCCCCCTGACTAATAAACTCTGCTGTGGGTTAACGCCAGAGTGGGGCTTTTAAAGTAGAAAAGGACGAGAAGTGAAAGGCAACTCACGGCCAAAGGACTGGACATGCGCTCTAGGGACTGTAAGATGCGGCGGGCTGTGGCACTGGTCACCCCGCAGGGCTGAGTGCCGGCCGGCTTCGCCTTTATCTGTCTCCTCACTGGGACCTGCGGGGGAGAACAGGAGGAAGGCCAAGGGCAGAGACGACAACATGAGTATGTGAGGAGGAGAGAGAGACTACAACACGTTGCTCTTTTCTCTGTCTGCGCTGGATCTGATGATAATAAAAATTACAGGGGAGCTACAACAGTCGCGTAACTGAAGCGTTTCGTTCACGACGCGTAAAATCCATTTTAGAAGACTGGTCTATTTTTTTCAAACGTACGCACCACTGTCGCATCTGGAGTGGAAACTTCCATTGATTATAGCGATTATTAACTGCTGCAGCATACGCGTCGCGCACAGAACGGTTCAGTTACGCGCCTGGTGAAGCTCCCCTGTTATACTCTATACGAGTACTACTTGTTCGTCAGACTACATTGCTTGCTCATGTCAGCAGTGGCTCATTACTGACCTGATAAGGGGTGCTTGGGCGAGAGCGGGCACTGCGGTTTGCCGCGGCGCCTCCGTAAGTGGTTTTGCCAGGGTAGTAGGGTGAGTCACCCAGCTGACTGGAGTTCAGCATGGAGCTGTTCATTGAAGACTGTTCCACATCACACAAAAGGCACAGTTTCAAAAAGGAACAAAGGCAAACACACACACACACACACACACACGTAAGTATTCAGGACAAGCAAGGCTAGCAAATCAGAACAGATAGATGAACACACGTCCATATAACATACAGGGTGGGACTAGCTTTTAAATGCAAACTCACTTTACTTGGAATGATGCTACATGCAAAAAACTATCCCTCACACACAAACACAGCCAATATGAAAAACACGATCCATAACATACCCAACATTTACAAACACCCAACCATGTAACGCTGCTTCAAATTTCGGATAGACGGATTGGTCCATTTGGCACCAAACCCACCACCCCATTGATTCCTTAAGCTTCCTAGAAACGCATGCCATCACTCACCAGAGCAGAGGTGCCGAACACCGACAGGTTAAAGGAGGGCTTCTTGAGGCCGGCCTGGGAGGGCTGTGTGCCTGAGTGAGTGCGGTCCGTCTCTGGGGACCAAAGCAGCGGGGCAGGCTTTGAGGTGGGCACGTCTGCAACAAGAATTCAGGCCTAGGCTGGATATCTGGCTATCACGTGCCACTCACTGTGCTGTCCTGTACTGTACTGCAGCAATACACACTAGAACTACGCTTGGACTTTTAGATTAAATGATCGACTTCTTGCAATCCATTAAAATTGCAACTCAGAGACCATTAAGACAGGAGTTGAGACTTCAGATACCAGTATCTATCTGTATCTGTATGAATGCATAAAGTACTTTTAATCATAAAATCTTAATGTGTATTACACCTAGTCAAGCTACTCTTCTGTTCCATCGTGGGCCTCCCCATTAGCCTGTATTCTCCATTTAAACCAATATAAGCAGCCATGAGAATAACAAAGCATACATGAGAGAAAACGGCAGCAGTACCTTTGTCAGAGGCACGCGATGAGAAGCCACTCGTGGTGGAGATGTTGTCATCCTCGTGCTGAGAGCTGGAGTCCTTGATCTCCTTCACCAGGGAGAAGTTCGAGGTGGAGGCAAAGGGGCTGCCAAAGGGGGCAGCGGTGGAGGTGGAGGGCTGGGGGAACAGTGAGCTGGAGCCACCCAAAGCCGGGGAGCCGTCCAGCGAGGCAAAGTGTAGGTGGGAGCGGTTGAGAGGAGGCCGTGACAGCACATCCTGGAAGTTCAGCGACGCACGGCTTGTAGAAGGTTCTGGAAGTCAGAAAAGTCTTAAATCAATTACCTTTGCTTTAATCATCAAATCTCCTTCACGTGTTCACAGTTCAAAACTGAACAGGGAGCTCAGCATCACCATCATATTTCAGTCAGAGACACAACTGCATTCTTGCATTCAACTCCAAGAGAGTCAGTGTGAGGACTGAGGAGCGTGTCTGGGACAGCATGTGTCGTACCTGTGTTACTGGTGCTGGGCTCGGGCGAGTCGCGGCCGTCTGGTAGAGCGGAGCCCTCCTCGTTGCCATTAGCAGGAGGGTCTTGGCTGTTGAGCTCTGGGGCAAGTCGTGTGGCGGCGGCGCTGCCCTCAGCCACCTCTCCGTTCCTGAAGTACTTCGTGAGCCAAGTGGGAACGATGCTCTTCACTGTGTCGGTCACCCTGCTGATGATGCCAGCCTGCTGAGGAAGGAGCACACAGACAGAGCAGAGCAGAGCAGTCAGACCACCATCTGGAGAGATCTCGCTCGCGCTGCAGGGTTCAGTTGGGCCTGCCACAACATGAGACATCCCAACGTCAGCTTAGCAACCATTGCTATGCTGTTCACAACGTTTTGGTAAGTAAACATACGTTGCTACTGTTTATAAATCTGTACTGCATAGATTACGTCTGACCAAATATGGCATCGACATTTCTCGGTCCATATTTACGGCACAGACCTTCTAGTCCTTCATGCAAGCTTGATCTAATGTGAGCTCAGCCTGCCACAAAAACCAAAAGTTCCTCATTAGGAAAGCTAATTACACAAGCCAGAATCACACAAGACGCAGGGTAGAATAGAATTAACCTTAAACCATGTTCCATTTAAGGTCATGTCAGGACAGGTGTGTGTTTCACGCATGCACACAGGCTGCAAAGCTTTTGCCACGGCAGTGGTGTATCTGGGTCAGCTTGCCAGCGTCTGTGTCTACACCACACAGCTCTCATTAGGAGCAACAGCAGCAGCTGCTGCTGTGCTCTGAATTCTCTTCTCACTGAACTGCATTGTAACTGCACTGTGCTGTGCCGCGCTGCACAAACTCCCGTGTTTATGGGCTTCACTAAACCATAATGATCCAAGGGTCAGACTCAGACTTCCTCTTCCTAGTAGTCACACTGCCTCATTCATTTGTGGAGAGGGTGGCTTCAGGGTCTTGCTCAAGAACATATTAGGCCATCATGCCAGAGGACCTTAGGGTTGTGCTGCTGCCTTTGTCACCAATTCTATGATGCTGGGAGTAAAGAGGGTCCAGTCATAGTAGTTAAGTCATAATTCAGTCAACAGTGGCGTCACAAAGCATATGAGAGAGGAATATTAGTCCCCTTGAGCTTCCTAAAGCTGTGTAGCTATGCATGACAAGCTGTGCATGCTCTACTACCCTCTATCCCGAATCCGATACACAAATTCTAACGACAACAAGCTCTGATGTTTGCAGAACTACCGATTTGTACAGGGTGAGTAATCCCAGCACAGGGAACCGCTCTGCACTGCAGCTTCACCGAGCCTCAGTTACATAAACACAGCAGCACACAAAAGGCACCCGGGTAGGCCAATGCATTCACAGGGCACACCATTTCTGCTAGCACTGAACAAACCAACCTGCTTGCACCACTGTGACAGACGCTGAAATTCCAGAGAGGCAATTCACACCGCCTCAACAAACGGCAACTACCAACCATTTGCAGGTTTGTTGGATCACTGAGCGGTCAGGGGTGTATTTACTGGACAAACAAGATTAAAAACAGTACTTTCTAAGGATTTAGCTCTGCTCAGTGTGTAGCCAACTGTCAAGTTAGGAATCAACAACAATAAAACTAAAAGATCATAAATAGCATCAGTTTAAAGAGGAACCATTCATGTGAATGACAAGGGGTTTGATGTCAAATATCATTCATGACATGCAAACATTAATGTGTCGGAACAACAACTCTGTCTGAAGCTTCTTGTGTTGTGCAATGGCTACCCAATCAGCATCAGCGTGAGTGCTCACTAACCCTCACCTCTACTTGTGCATTATTAGCAGACAACCCATTGCTGGATTAGATGCATATTTGTGATGCCAACGTGAACAATGAATTACACAACATTACTAAGGACAGACATGTTCAGAAGGTGAAAACAAAGAGGCAATTTCAACAGTGCACTTCACACTATAGCTTTAGCTTTCACCTACAAAGGCTTAAGAATGCAATTCAACACATTCATACCGTTTGTTAGGGTAGTGTGACTGGCAGAATTTCCTAGAGCACAACATGAAATTCAACAGCTGACTGAAGAATGCTACGGTTTAAATGACATGGAAGAGCCTGATTGAAAGAATAGACAGCTTGTTTTTTCCCAGAATCAAACGGAAACTAATGGCACAAGAGGCCTTTGTGTCAAGTTTCCCCTAAGTACCCCCATCCCACTGTAACCAGGAGTAGTGTTAATGTGTGTGAGCTGCAGCAGGAGTGTGCCTGCAGTTGAGAGGAGATCTGCAAGAGGCCTTCATCTCCAGATAACCCCCGATGCTGTACATGCATCTGCTAATCTCCACCTAGTGTGGCCTCTGAGTGCCCTAATGACAGACTTCTAGGGGTGGCACGGTTCACAAAATCTACGGTTCGGTTCGTATCACGGTTTAGGGTCACGGTTTTCGGTTCGGTGCGGTTCTTGTTATTTTTTCTTATACTCTTTAACACTCCAGAAACATATTTCAGCTTAATCATCCACACTTAGGCTAGAGTATTTAGAGAATAGTTATCATGTAATAATGCACAAACTGAATTTGACTTCACATAAAGCACATTATTGTCTGAGGAAACTTTAAGCTTCAGTTGAGATTTTGATAAAGCAAGAGGGAAGACATTGATGATTTCAACAATCTTTTCATTTATTTGGCAGGGATGGTGCACCAGCACAAAATGTAGGTCGTCCACCCATATTTTTCATTGCATCGCCTTTTTATCGCTCTCCTTTCATATAGTGTGAATGATTTTTTAACAAGATGTAAAGCTTGTCTTTATTTGAAACACACACACATTATGTAATTATTTATTCATTCTATATACTGACATGTCTGATATTCATTACAGCAAACTTTATGCAGATTATAGCCTACTATTCATTATAACTCCACCTCTTAAATTCAGCTGTCTGGCTGAAGCCTCAAAATATTGTAAACAAAGTAGCAGGCTAAGCTCATCATACTCTACTGGTTGGACTGTTCAGTTTCCCCACATGTGTTTTAGTTTCAAGGTAAGCTAATACTTTTTCTCCTTGGGACAGGGCCTTTTAAGCCTTGGAGTTGAAAACATTGGTATTGAGATGGTCAGTCAACTTGAATGCAAGAGATTTTATCAAATGTCTGATGCTAACCGTTTTTAACAGTAATTTAGCTAATCGTTTTCAGGATTGTGAATGTTCTATTTGGATTAATGTGCATGTCGAGGGCTATGTCCATTGAGCGCGCACGAGAGCGGGCCAAGGAGAATGAGTTTACTTCTACTGTTTGGTAAAGTTGCACGCATAGTCTACAGTTGCGGAAGAACAGGCTTCCACCCGAGCAGGGTCAGGTGCATCAGTTTGACCACGCTAGGGATGATCTCTCGCACTTGCCATTTCTAAAACCTTGCGCGCAGCACTCAAAACTCCATACTCCTACTCTCGCACGTAAGGGAAACACGTCGTCACATATGGGAATCAATTGCGCATGCCATAACTAGCCTGAACCGTAGGACCGTACGACGAACACACACTCCGAACCGTGACATGCGAACCGCACGGTTCGGAGCATTTTTCAAAAAACGTGCCACCCCTACAGACTTCATCTGTCAACTCTCTCCCTTTGCACACCACTTCCTCCCTCTCTTTTGTATGGTGTCCAGCGCTACCCTGCCAGCACTGGCTCCCAAATACTGGGTCACGACCCACAGGGCCCCAGCATAGTGACAACTTATGTCGAGTAATGGGCCTAACTTACACCATTAAGCAAGGAAAGGTAGCAGCAGCTTTCTATTAGGATCTTGCTTGCCAACTACCAGTCACAGTTTTGCCATAACTCCCGCTATACATTTTTACATTTAGGATTAAGGAAAGAGCCAGAGTGTGGATCTCATCCACAAAATGAAGCAATATTTCTGTGGGACACCTGCCACGGACCTTGCAGTTGCAAATGCAAGTGACATGAATCAGCCTATATTGCACAAACAATAAAAGGACACCAGTTCTTCAACTTGGCCATTCAAATCTAAAAATCATCATTTTAAATCCCAAAGACCATGATGTCAACAACTAAAGCAGACACCAGACACACTGTTAAGACAAAATGCAATTAAATTTGCTTCATAGTTTCGATTGTAGATGCACTCTAAATGAATGGCAGCCTCCTCACATTCCTTCTTATTTCGGATTTAAAATGCACAACATTGCATTGCATTAGATTTAATTAGGCGACAATTAAAATGGACATTTTAAACACCATTTTCCTCTCTTTTCCATCTCAATCCACCCAGCAGATGACATACCACACAGACATAAATAATATCAATGTTTTCATGTTTGTTGCATGGTGTATGGACATAGGCTTAGGCTACTCAGCAGATCAGTCATGCCTGTGCTTTGCTACTTGTGAGTGCCTCACTGTGTGTACTGCCTCCATAGTGTTTTGGGGTGTCACTGAGGAATATGTTTGAAGATGAGAAAGAGGTTGAGTATAGTGAGGAAATGTGTAGGCTTGAATAACATCAATTTCTTAAAATAATGGCACATTTAGGCAACAATTGTTTGTGTTTTCTGAAAAAAAAAAAAAAACTTGTTTTAGCAAGGTGACTATAATAAAGGCTTTAATTTTGACGAAGTATAGGCTAAACCACATGTTCCTTACTCTGCTTTTACCATATAGGCCTAAGATGAATAGAATTGCAAGCTATTCAGGCAATGTCTTGTTTCATGAATTAATAGAATTTTTGTCCATTTTAACTACATTATTATAAACATGAAACATATGCGATTTTGCACGCTAAAATCTGGTTCATTACGCGAACACACACATAGGATAATTATATTCTTAGCAGCAATTGCTGCTGGTGAATAGGGTCTCAATTTCAAAAAGTGGGTCTCCAGGAAAAAGGTTTGGAAAACACTGCTGTACAGCAACACACAGGCAGCACAGTATTCAGCCAGCTATGGCACCAGTTGATGCACACCTCCTGTGAACTTGTGTCTATGACCATAAAAAAAAGAAATAAAAAACACACACACACGGCACCTTCCCACATTCCAGGAGAGTGTAGCTCTTTTTCTGTAGTCTACTCCAACAGTGACACTGACGTTAGAAGGAATCATTCCCTTACACAGCTTTATCATCACAACTGTGGGAGGGACCTGCTGCCAACTATGGAGCTCAAGCATGTAATTGTCCAATTAGCTACATGCTGGACAGAGCTGACCAAACCACAGGCAGCTTCCCTTTTTAAGACCTGAGGATTCAACTTTGACCTCGCAAAGGGATGGCAGGCACGGAGACACTGGGCAGCACCGGTGTCACAGACTCGCGAGCCTTTGTGTATTTTTAACAGACCTGGTAGCCAGCAGACTTTCTTGAAAAAAGAGGAAAACTGGTTAGAGACTGGCTACGGTCTCAAAACATATCAATGCATCCTCATAAATTTCCAAAAGGCAGCACCTGGCATAAGGTGCTTTTTCAGTAGGGACAATTGCTACTTGCATTTTCCCAGAAGGCACTTCGGTTAAGGTCTTTTTCAATTTAAAAGCATTTTCAACCTACACACTAAAGCATCGAACAAAGGAGAGTGCATCATCAACTGATGGAATCTGTGTGCATCCATTTCCACAGGGTTGCAGCAGGCATCATCACCTTCCATATTAGAACACACTAAAAATGCTTCACATTTGGCAGAACACTCTGAATGCACATAGTTTTAAACACCTGCAAAGGATCTCTATAACCGTTCTTGTTTAATTCCTTTTGATGGGAGGAAATTCAAACGAGCGAAATTCAAAGTGAAAAACAGTGGAAATCCCCTGAGGACACCATTATTTAATTTCCTCTCATGCCCTCTCCTGCACACTCTAGAATATTCTACAGATAGTGTGTGTGTGACGCCAGCAGACACTGAAAAGGAGCAGATATCATTCATAACGTGCATTAATCGTTTCCATTCAATGGACATTTTTACCTAAAACTTTGGAGGCCAGGCGAACATTATCAAGTATTTTGGCGGGGAGGTGGTATACAAGGGCTAGTTCTTGCTTTCACAAACAAAAGTTCAATGATCGGAGGTCAGTCTGACCTCACTAGGAAGAAAAACGGACCTATTTAGCTGAGAGTTTACTAAATTGCATCGTAACATGACAAGCTCTTTGACTTTGGTGCAAAACAAATATGCCATAAAATGTAAATATCAGACAGGAACACATGGAAGCGTGCCAAAAGATCTATAGCCATGAGCTCCGATATATAAACTGCATAAACACAGCTAATGTTACCCTAACTATGCTAACAAACCAACATTACTGACTTGGGTCCCAATAGAGCTAACGTTAACGAACAGAGTCAGCTGACTTTCGCTAGCCAAACTAGTCTATTCGGCAGACCACAAAACATCACAGGGAATGATCGGTGATCCATCCGTTTCAGAAAGGGAAATAACAGGCCTGTGCACATAAGGTGGCCTCAGAAAGGGTATGAAACCACCTGCTTTGTTATCCAATGGTGACGTATCTAGTTAACGCTGGCTGGCTAGCTGCCGATTCCTTTCTAGACAGTGAACTGACGAGGAGATCTCAGTTAAGAAAATGTATACATAAATGCTAGAAGACATGATATTAGGTCAATATGAGAGTTTAATAGACATTGATTGAACACGTTTTCCTCTCCCATAGAACCCCGCCGGCAGCGTAGTGAGACCGTTAAATCAATGTGAGCTAATAAGCTAACTGCGAGGGAAACCACACGTGTAGGAAACGTCAATTAATGTGCCGTCCAAACATTTTGCTAGCGTGGATTTCTTTGTCAACTCGACACCAGCCGAAGCCGACGTTTCAATGTCCTCGAAAGACCGTTCAATTTAAATGGGAAAATAAGCTACATACAATTCATATGAATCATGCAGGCTACCTGCCTTCAGCTATTCTCTTCGACACAGTGAAGACGCGCGGAACTTTAACTGACATTGATGGTAGCGTGGTTGCTAGCTCGCTACTGCCGAGTTAGCTCGCTACTTAACTATAACTAACGCTACCGTTAGCCAAATTGCTAACATTATAGCTAGCTAGCGATAACTTGGTTACCCATGTGGGCCCTGGCATTCATCCAAACAACGTTAGGCGCACTGCGCAGCACCTTTTAGCTTCGTAGCTATTGATATATACCTCTATACGAAGACGAGTTGCAAATCTCTAAACGAAGACAAACATTATGAATTATAATGCTAAATGCAAGACGCCCGATGACACAAATGATCGTATTATTATTTCAAAATAAAGACCCAGTAACGGAACGTTATCATGCCGGTGAACTTGCTAGCTATCCAACATACAAGCTAGTTTAAAAATTGCTTGCTAGCGCAGTTAGCTAGCAGTCATACGTTCGATGACATTTTAGCCAAACCGTTAGCTGCTAAGCGAGAGACACAGTTAGCTTTACAGCTACTCAACACGGCTAGCTGCTAACTTTTTAATGCCAGTTTGAGAGGAAAAAACGACATATTGATAACTACGAGGACGTTTTTACCCTCGCAGCTAAATGTTATTATTGTTTACTCGCGTCAGAATATAGCTGCCATGAAAGAATAACACTGTTGTACCCGGCATTCTTAGCTAATAGCTACGCGCCGTCTCATTAACCATACACGGCAGGCCATAATGTAAAGCAAACGCTACGGGCCTGCTAGCAAGTCAAGTAGTTAACAGGCCTCGAAAATTGTCTTCAATTAAACAATAATACCACTGCTACACAGCTGGAAGAAACATCTACGTTTTAAACACTTCACAACAATAACGTCAAACTGCCCGAATTACCTGTTTTCCTTTAGCATACGGTTTAGAGGCGATATGATATCTTCTTGATCTAATTTTCCCTCCTCCGGTGGCCGCCATGGCTAACTATTGAATCACTAATCGGTGCCTCGGCGCCGGATGGAGCTTGCCTGTCAAAGAACTCAAACTTGCTCAGCCCACCAATATACCGTCAGACACTTCGTTGGAATAAACGTGACGCAGTTGTGGGAAATTGAGTTTAACATTAATATAACTTTTAACAACATGATTTAGGATCCTTCTTCACTTGTTAAAATGCCACTTTAAAGAATAGTAGCCTAACAATAGGTGGAAAACGTTAGTTTGCTATTTAACAGGTTGTAGCCTGAACAACTCATTTTAACAGGGACCCGGCCATGCAGCCAACCTTTCCCATTATTTTTTTATTTTATCGAGAAGGTTTTTGAAGTAATAATATTTTTTTTTAAAAAACCGGTCACGTTTTACATTGTCATCTGATAATCTCATTGACAGTCGTTGGATAATCTCAGTCATTGGATAGGATAATCCACACAAAGACCATAAACTGGTTGATATTCTTGCTCTTATCCCTCACCATTCCTGTCACATAGGCAAGGCCATGCTACTGGTCCTGGAATTTATCTAAAGGTCCTAAAATATATTTAAAAAAATTGGAAATGCCTATACTGTAGGTGACATCAAAAGTGAGAAAAACCTGACCTACAGTGTCCAACAGAAAAAAAATCTGGAAATTCAGAGATGGTCTCATCTGAGAGGATAACTTGAAGGGATCGTGACAACTAGGCCTATTGGTAGGCCTGCTTTTAGAATGAGTCTACACTGCTTTCATGTAAATGAAATTCACTTTTTAATAATATCAATCGAAGCATATCAATCATCAATAATTAGTAGACCAGATAGTATTCCCCTTACACAGTGGGGTGAAAGAGTAAAACATCAAAGTTGCAGCTACCCCACAAAATTAATGTTTTATTAATGTGCTAACCCCACAAATGATGGTTACGACTGTCGCACATAGGAGACCCATTCAGCCCATAGTGGAGCAAGTCTGTTAATTTGTAGGTCCATTAAATATATTTCATTACTTATTAATTACAATAATTATTATATCCATTCCTCTGGGGAAGGGTCAGATAGCAACCAATGTTCAGATAATAGTTTCCATACCAAAACACCATATATAGCCTATTCGTTGACGTATGTATCAACATTTGAATGAAGGTATTTCCTAAAATAAAGGTGTTAAACTGGAAGGGTATGTTAATATGAAATATGTCTTCCATTATGTTGTGTATCTCTGAAATGTATTATCATTGGACATTCCCAGAATGCATGCCAGTGATTGGCATCCTGACTCCAGTCTCCCACATTTGGAACTGAACCCATTAAAATGCAGGCTTATGCATTGGAGTGATAAAAAACAGACATTTCCATCCAAATTCTCTCCATGTATGCAAGTTAATTCCACTGAAATTCAAACCATTCTGTGGGAGGTTTGTTTTTGTCATAAAGCCCTTGTACAGATATAAAACCCTTATCACTGGATCATTATAGCTGCATTGCTATTATTTTCGACCTCTTGGTCAAAATAATGGCGCAACTGTAGATATAAAGCCCTGCTTTTCTAGGTCATGATTTTCTTGTAATGTTTGACATTTTTTAAATGTACTTTTGTCTGTTATTGAGCATAATGTTGTAATAACTTTATCTATCCAAGTTTAAGATGAGATTTAGTTTGCAGTGGTCTATTCTGAGCTGAATAAATGTTAATTCATATTCCTAGCCAGAAAGTGTAGGCCTAATTACTTATTAATAGGCTATTATGAATGGTTTATTCATGAGACAGAAATCAGAAGGTAATCAAAATGTGACAGCTGTTCACACATCTTCAACTCAATCTGTTTTGGATACAAAAAACTTTACAAAAATGTCAAAACTAACAAGAGTCAGTGACTGTCATTCACAAGTCCTTTATTTCAAAGAGTTATTTAAAGAAACAATTTGCAAAAGACTTAAATGGTTACAGGAAATCTCAGTTTAGTATTTCAGTTATGCATAGAACATCAATATTGTTTCAGTGACGGTTCTTCCTTATTCACCTTCCAAGACAAAAAAAAAATCAGTCTTTAGACCTCAGTAGTACAATTATTTAGTGCAACAGAATGAGGACCTGAAATGTCTCAACGTAAGTATTCAGTAAGTAATTCAGTATCAAACACGGTACCACTGGTGTTTCAACTTGCATATAAAACAGTAACTACCACCTTTGGGCACTTATCACAGTCTTTGAGATAATACTCTTGTTAACAGAGTTGATCAGGACACACGCCCGCACGCACGCCCGCACGCCCGCACGCACGCACACACACAATTCAGCATAAGGCAAAGTGAATCATATCCTGTACCTAATTTCACTGGTGGGCTATCCAGTGACTTCAGTGCAACATCAGACACATTTTGGAATTTAATCAGGTAACATATAGGCCACTGGAACCTCCATTAATCTAACTCTGCCGAGTCTGCCCCCCATTATTCATTTAACTTCCAACACTGATGGGTCTATTGTTGAATCAGACTCCCCTCTAATTGGGCCCAGTCCACTGTTAAATAACTCACTGGTACTTGTACCAACCCAGCAGCTTATCATTGGAGAAATGCTCAAAGCTGAGAAACTTCGAAGCTGCATAGAAACACCTACGTCACTATTAGATGCTGATTTCATGAGTGTTTTGAAGGAGGTAATTATATTTTCTGTTTTCCTGCCACTTCTAAAACAAACAAGTGAGAATTTAGCTGGTCCATAAAAGTCCTCATAAAGAAAACATCAGAAGCTCCTTGTTTGATCCAATTACCCCTCAAACACATGGTATTCACACAGTGGAAAGTGGTTAAATCACAGTTTTACAACAGTGGGTCATCCTTATTAATAAGAAACAAACATCCGGAATGCCATACCTCAGCTAGGAATTGATTTTGACAAAGATTAAGATTTCCATTTCAAACCGTCCAAACCCAACCTACTCTTCCAGGATTTGTGCCTTTTAGTCAATGTTTCAACACAGAATGAACAGTTATATAAATTGTGTCAGCCACTAGAACCTTACTTGCTTCCCTTGGTCTGCTGTGCACAGATACCAAGAGTGGCTCTAACCGCGAGGCAGGAGTCCATCATAACGTTCATAACTTTAAGGCTTCACTGTGAGAAAGGTTGAGGGCTTTACAGGCCAATCCAACAAGAGACTCAAACACAACAGACAAAGTACTTCACAGTGCAAACAACATGTATAGTAAGACAGGAGACAAAAATAAGCTGCTTGACATCAAATGGCAGTGAGAAGGACACTTGCATTCTCTCTCTCTTCTTATTCACACACACACACACACACACACACACACACACACACACACACACATACTGTACACTTATAGAGCACACTGCAGATTAGGCTTTCTGAAGGGGGCTATAGAAACCATTAAAGGAACACTTCACAGTTTTTCATATTTAATTAAGACGAGTTGATACATACCTCACATTTCGATGCGTGCACTCACTGGCTCTAGCGCGCGGCGCAACTTTGATAGCACTTAGCTAGCCCAGTTAATTCATTAGGATCCAAACAGAGATGAAGTTAGAAGCGACCAAACACCTCCATGTTTTCCCTATTAAAATACAGTTACACCAGTAGTCACACGACCAAGTATGGTGAGACAAAGTAAAACGTGGTGCATTTCTAAGCAGGTAACTATATTGTGTGGCGGAATAACATTGGGAGCACTTATAATAGTAAGTAATATCCTCACTCCAAAGTGAAACTGAGAGTGCAAGAGTGAGGATATTACTGCACCACACAATATAGTGTGTAGCGCAAGTGCTATTAAAGTTGCGCCGCGCGCCAGAGCCAGTGAGTGCACGCATTGAAACGTGAGAGGTATGTATCAACTCGTCTTAGTTAAGGGAATAACGTAGTTTATTTAAAAAAAACGGTGAAGTGTTC
Source organism: Sardina pilchardus (assembly GCF_963854185.1). Taxonomy (NCBI): domain Eukaryota; kingdom Metazoa; phylum Chordata; class Actinopteri; order Clupeiformes; family Clupeidae; genus Sardina; species Sardina pilchardus. The sequence goes on from NC_085017.1 coordinate 25,110,199, forward strand.
CTTTAATACTAATGTATTAACATTACTATGCTTGCCATAAACCATAAACCGCAGTAAAATAGGTTAATTAAATACATTTGAATTACCTAGCAGTGCATGAAATACAAGAATGCATTCATCAAAACAAGAGAAGGTCTTTTCATCAGTTTAAAAAGACCTTGATTTGCACTTAGCTGTGAACTCTACAGTAGGTCAAGGGTGGAATGACGTACAACACTGATGTAGGATGACTCAAGTTAAGACTGTTCAGAACTGAAGAAGCATAGGGGGAATAAAGAAAAATAAATAAATAAATAAATAAATAAAACCTTGAGGCATGTGCTTTTCTGTGCCAACACTAGCCACCAAAACAGTCCTATGCATCTACCCTCCGTCCAACACACTCACACAGAGAACTACAACAAAGACCACACTGAAAATATTTAGTGGCTTCATCTCAACCCATTGCAAAGGATATATCGATAACATGAGGGATAAGGAGAGGCGCTACTTCTCACATGACACGAGATCCCTCCTCTGGGCCCAAGATGAAAGATGCTGGTGTCTCTACAGCTCCTCCTTTAAGCTCTTCAACAGTATTTGTACTTTTCGTCTTTCGTTATTCCTTTCTTCACTCACTCTAGGGAATGTGAGTTCATTTCAGTGCCTCACTAAGCCGTTAGTTTTTCCCATTTGTCCCATTCACGGTTTTACTCTTTGCAGGTCCTCCTCTTCTACGCCTGGATGAATGACTGCTACTCCCAGAGCACCTTTCACCTGTCAAGTACCAGTAATAATGGGATATTTTTTTTAAGACCCATACAGGTGCCCAGATATCCAGACAGGTCTTTAAGTTGACCAAAATGTGAAATTTGCACAGGGTGCAGAAAGAATTACAACCACAAGAGGGCAGACTTCAAGAATCACAAAAGCCTACCTTTCAGCTCATCCAAGATGCCTCCACTTGACTCATTGAAACTGTTGTCTTCACATTCCGATAGGCTCTGTTGAAAAAAGAAACATACGCTTCAGTCAAGAGTCCATGTCATGATGCAACAGACACACCACACCATACACTTGACCGTGTGCTATCAAAATAGGTTTGATGATGACACCAGCTGTCTATAAAAATATCACTTGGTAATAGTAATATAATGCATATTGTTGTTTCAAACTAGCAAGTTGTTTGTGCTTCTTTGGGATTGTGTAAGTCAGTGAACCCACCTTCATACTAGATCCAGGGCTCTGCTCATACCACACCATTCCATACAAGCACAGAGACGTTATGAAGGCCTTTGGGGTAGAGAGCGGAAAGATATAAAAACACTACTGCTTTGTAGGTGGCTTGTGTTCGCTTTGGCTGCCACTCTAAGCACTCCAGGCCAATAAAGCACTCACAATTTTAGAGAGCATCAGAGAGGAGAACAGAAGAGTATATATGAAAGCATGGCCAAACATAGCAATGTCTCCACTGCCACTGTTCCAGTCTTTGAACATTTATAGACTTCAACATCACTTGTAAAAATGATATATTTATCCACCAAGAAAGTACGTCTGTGAGACATAGAGAATAAAAGAACAAAAGAGAAGATAGAAAAGGAGACAGAGAGAGAGAGAGAGAGAGAGAGATCCTTACCACACATAGAAGCCACCACACCACGTACAGGGCCTGTGTTTTGGAGAAGAGGTCTTGGCCAAACTTAATACATGCGAGTGCTTCCAGAAAGGCTATGGCTCTGGGTAAGGAGAGAGAGAGTGATGCTTTCAGTGGTCTCCTTTGACTGTCAATACACTCAGATTTTAAAACATGGTTCACTTATTTACATGATGTAGATGAACTTATGAACTCTTATTAACTATAAGTAATTTGAGTACGACAGATTGATTATGAATGAATTCTGTGCTACAATTCTGGAAAATTGTCAGGGACGGAACAAATGAAAGAAAAGGTAATGTTTTTTCCCTGATCAACTCTAAGACACAAAAACTACCAAACAAGAGCAAGCCGATTATGCATTTTCACACAATGGGATTTTTCTTTTGCCAAATACCCAATCCCTCATCAAACACACACACACACAGGCATGTTAATTCTGGTCAGCAGACTAGACTGTCTGTAGGTCCACAGTGAGAGAGAGGATGGGGAGAGAGGCGGGCCGTTGTTTGGCGTTTACAGGAAGCCAGCTGATTAAATAAGTACTGCCAGCAAGTCCCCCCGCCATCCCCTAAACTGGGCACCCACAGACACTAGCACTGGCAGCCATGGCTTTAAGAGAATGCCTCCATCAGCAGTTTCCCAAAGGGCTCCTAGACAGCCGGTACTGGACTGTGTAACCAGCTACCACACGTGCACACACACACACACACACTCAGCAATTGTATTTTCAAGTTCAAGATGATCATTGGCCCAGTATGCCAGGTGGCACAGAGGAGCTACACTGCAGCACAACTCTCTGTAGTGAAACACACACACACACACACAACACACACAGAGTTAAGAGTCATTGCACGAGAAAACCAGGCAGAACAAGCAGGAGGTGGGAAGAAGGGGGTCGGCCAAATCGGCTCATACTTTGTATATGTGATAAGTATGTGGAACTATGAACAGCCATATACTTAAAACCCTCCAGCTCTTTTTTGTTATGGAGTTCTGGGACCCGTCTCAGAGACCCTCAAAAATCCAACAATTCATGGATGAAAATGACTGAAATTGCCATTTCTACCCTAATTATCCTGATAAAGATATGAACACGAGCTTTATGTTTCCATAGAGCTTAGGTAGAATAGTTTTAAAGACCAAAAGGTGCACTAGGGGGTTATCTGCACCACTGAAAGCAGAATTTTCATCCCTCTAAAATTGGTCATTTTTAGGAGGCATTATCTCACATTCGCAGTGGCTTTGGTGGATGGTTTTACTGTTGCTGGACAGAGGAACATCTTCTGATTCAAAAACAATGGTCGTCTAATTGGGCCACACATAATGTGCGCCGAGCCAGGAGGGTCTTTCCGGTATTTTTTCGGATTTTGGAGTATAATAAACCAGGTAATAATATCTCACTATAGGGTAATTTATGGTCAATTTTTGTGTCACTGTATGACAAATTGTTAAAGAAAGCTTTAATTAACTAGAAAAGCACTCAAAGAGTGCAGACCTCTGCATGCATTGATGCTCTTGGTTGTCATACATTTGAAACTAGACTATTCAGATCGTCACCGAGTGGCCATACCATGCCATTACATCGCAAACATCTGGCATTAAATCTGTTTGTGATGTAATGCCATGGTATGGCCATGTGATGGCGATCTGAATATGGTTTATCATAGGCCAAAACACGACAAATTCTGCTAAAGACCCTCCTGGCACAGCACACATCATGTGTGGCCCAATTAGACGACAATTGTTTTTGAATCAGTAGATGTTCCTTTCTCCAGCAACAGTAAAACCATCCACCAAAGCCACTGCGAATACGAGATAATGCTTCTTAAAAATTACCGAAATTTAGAGGGGGGGACATTCTGCTTTCAGTGGTGTAGATAACCCCTTGGTGCACCTTTTGGTCTTTAAAACTATGCTACCTAGGCTCTATGGAAATATAAAGCTTATGTTCATATCTTTATCAGGATAATCAGGGTAGAAATGGCAATTTCAGTCATTTTCATCCATGAATTGTTGGATTTTTGAGGGTCTCTGAGAGGGGTCCCAGAACTCCATAACAAAAAACAGCTGGAGGGTTTTAAGTGTATGGCTGGTCATAGTTCCACATACTAATCACATATACAAAGTATGAGCCGATTTGGCCGACCCCCTTCTTCCCACCTCTGCCTGGTTTTCTCATGCAATGACTCTTAAATCAAATCATATTGCAAAGCACCGCTAAGTGAATATAGCGATCTGATTCTGTAAGTGCATGTCTAACGCAGAGTCTCTCCCAAATCACTCATCAGTCACCAATACTTACTCCCACACACACACACACACACACACACACACACACACACACACACACACACACACACACACACACACACACAGCATTCTCAATTACACAGAGTGATACTCACCCAAACACCCAGCACTGTGTCCCCACTCGTTTGCACTGTGTGTCTGTGAGGTAGGCATAGTACTGGCTGAACGGTTGAGAGAAAGGACAGGACAGGACAGAAACCACACAGCACAGTGTTATTGCATGTTTACATTTTGCATTGCATGCCATGAGGCCGCATTTGTAGTAGTGCTGCCGCGATTAATCGACATAATCGAACTAATCGATTATGAAAATTAGTCGATGCCATTTTTTTTAGTCGACTAATCGTTTTGCTATTGACCCCCTATTTATTTTTGGTCTCTCTGTTATTAACTCTGCAAAAGTAGGCTGATATTGATATGAGCATATCTATATCTATGGCTATATGTCATGTTTTGGCCCTTCAGTTGAGTTAAAAATAAAATGGACACAACAAAATAACGAAAACTTGATTTTTTTAAAGAAAAATAGTCGTTTAGATTAGTCGACTAATCGAAAAATTAGTCGAAAGATTAATCGTTAGAAAATTAGTCGTTAGTGGCAGCACTAATTTGTAGTTAGACTCGTACCGTACTGTGGGGGCAGTGATGATGCCGATGAGCAGGATGCGACACCAGCTTAGGGCGTGAGATGCCTGGAACACAAATATGTGCTTCAGGAAGAACGTGTTCAGTTCTGTGAGCTGGGAGAGAGGAGAAGAAGTCAGACATGAGCAAGAGGGTCAGAGAGACAGAGGGAAAAAGAGAGAGAGGAGAGATAGAGAGAGGGATATTATTTGGGCCTGGCCATATTTATTGTGCTCAATAAATAAAGTAAAGTAAAATAAAGTGGTATTGAGATTATCCAAAATACATACAATGAATGGGTACGTAGTTCTGAAGTTCGGAAATGCTGCTATTACTACACAACAACACTAACATAACATGAAAAAATGGCAATACCACACCTGCCATATGATCATGAAGAGGTAGATGCCTGCAACTCTCTGAAAGGAGGACTTGGGGTCGAACCAGCGCACATATGTCCAGCTGGCTGGAGTAAACTGCATAACGGCCCGCTTTAGCTTCCCAGAGGTAGTATGGATGTCTCTGCAAACACACAGGCAAACAGTAATTGATAAAAATAGGAGCTACCACATAAATTAACTGTATAGACATACAATTTGTTCATAAACTTTACTGAAGAATTTAACTCATAATGCATGAGTGTTGTGTGTGTGCGGACCACAGATAAATGCTCATTGTCCATGTGTATGTCTTGATACTAGTATGAAACAATGCATATCAGAGACTATGCCTTATCTACATTCAGCCTTCTGCATGTGTGGCGCATTAGTGTGTGTCTGTGTGTGTGTGTGTGTGTGTCTCACTTGATGCTGGCCCAGCGGTAGGTTCGCATCTCCAGGAAGCGGCAGACAGTCATACCCAGCCAAATGCCGCCTCCATTACACAACAGGATGTCCAGGATCACCTGGTCCCACCAGCACTCAGCGAAATTAGGCAGCAGATGCATGAAGAACAGCTGTGAGGAGTGTATAAAGGCATTCAGGATGAATGAGAGGCGGAGAGAAGATTTGTGCTCTTAAACCAGCCCTACCTACTTGGCGTCACTAATCCTACTAGGGTGCATATCCCAAAACCATAGTTGCTAACCTGTTGGCAACTTGGATGGCAATGGGAAATTGCAATGCAAGCAACAAAGTTGCTAACTTAGTTAGCAACTATGCGTTAGTACACTGTTGGGCTCTGACCTATGACCCTAGTGTTACCTCCGTGAGCTCCCAGGTGATGCTGATGGTCCAGCAGAGGCCGTAGCTCCGGATGAGAAGGGCCTTCATGGCCCAGCCCCAGAAGTGGCCAAAGGCAAAGATGTCAAAGTGGCTCATGATTCGCTCCCAGGTGATCACGTGACAGTTCACGGCATATTCCTGTCAGGCAAAAGCAAGAGATGGAAAGTGAGGTGAAGAGAAAGAGAGAAAAAGAAAGCGAGAGAGAGAGAATGATACATTTTGAATTTTTTTTTTACATCTTCTGACTATCTCAATACATTTCTCCTGCCTTTTACGATGATAAAGTAGTAACTAGTATGAAAATGAGTGCCAAATAGATCATAAATTAATTTGACAGCAGGACACATAGCACCAATTTCAATAGTGGGCAGAGGACAAGGCACCCAGTTAGATAAAGAAACAGCTTCTTTATCTAACTAACTACTGTTTATTTTTGTCTCTTTTCTGTTTCTTTTATTAACTCGTGTTAGGGAGTGGATTGCTACTGGCGGACTGTTGTCTCTGTTCTAAGAGCAAGTTCTACGTAAAATCTGGTATTACTGGTATCTCTTTACACTGTTTAATCATATTTCATTGGATTACATCTCATCGCCCCATCTCAACTGCAACTGAGTATAGGAGAGAGCCCGTCAACAGTGGATCCCCCTCAGTGACACTGAATCTCCAGAACCTCTCTGCTCCCTCAGTCTCCATACATGGGTTCATTAAAATGCATGCCGACCTCCAGTGGAGCAACTGGCTCTATTTCCTAGGAAGTATCCAGTGATGTTGTAAAGCCATTACTCTACATCTCAGCATAAGGAAAACAGGATTGCACAAGAAAGAAGAAAGGAACCGTGAATAAGTGCAATAAGAATGTAAAAGGTGTGCCACACGCCCACACCACACCGCACGAAACTAGGCTAGAGATCTCTCTATGATCGTACTATGTTTAAATAGGCTAATTAATATTCCAGTCGCTTATTTCTTTCCGGTGGAGCGTTAACTGTGTTGTAACGGCATCTTCTGGTATATTCGGCTCCTTACATCTTTACACTGACACTGAATATCTTGTTCGCCCAATGATAACAATTTTATGCATAAATCCTTATTTATCGCAATGTGCTGATTCACTAGGTGCAACACCCAACTGGGTCTGTGTAGACACCAATTACATTAACAATAGCACCAGGTTCAGACACACCTGGCTCTACCAGAAACAAACAAGCCCGAAGAGAGCCTTTTGTGCACATAGCCTATTGTCAAAACATAAGAGAATGTTAAATCATTAAGGATATATGCAACACAGACATGCTAGCCAATATCTAAAACATATCCATAAAAATCTGGCTAAATAATTATGTTATACTTAGTGGTAATGTGGTTATTGTATCCCCCTCATAATGTGCACTTAGAATCCAGTGGGACCCTAGGAAGTAGTGATGGACACAGAATGGTTTAGCATCACTGACCATAACATCTGACTCCCGTGTGGCATACCGCAGGTTAGGGTCCAGCCAATACATGAGCGTCTTCACTTGATCCCAGTTCAAGAAGATGAGGAAAACCAGGAAGAGGAAGTAAAGAACGCTAAGACCTAAAGAAGAGGAAGGCATCAGGTAGTCAAACAACAGATTTGTTTTTTAAATCAATAATCAATTAACCCTTAACAGCAGAGGGGATGTAATTCTGGGCACTGTACTCACCAAAAACCATTCTCCATATTACAGGATGTGGCCTTGTAAAGGGACCTTAAAAGGATTAAATGCATAGAATTCAAAAGTACAAAACAAACTGTGAACCATGCTCTCTGCAGTAAAACCCCCCCACCAGAACATTAATGCCCTCAGCAGCACACAATGTTACAAAAGTCTTTAAGTTGATTTGACATGGATAATCCAAGACTGTTTTAGGGACAGAGTAACAAAGGCTACAAACACACAACAATAAATTGTAGGGGCATCTGTCTATCCTGAAAAAGTCTGCTTGCTCATTTGAATCTGTGAATGTATGAACACAACACAGTTCAGCCCACCCTGTCAAAGGTCTTAAATCATTACAAGTAGCCCGGTAACAGACTTCCAGTCATTAATCCATTCCAATCCCCTCAGAGAGCAGAGCGCAGAGCAGGTCGACTCAACCAAGATCAGGCTGGTGAAGCGTGTCTTACCGTTAGGGAATGCCAGGACACTAATGACCAGGAAGAAGGAGACAACCAACACTAGTCCTACTCGCAGATTATTATCTGGGTTGGCATCATCTCTGCCAAAGAAAAACAGAAGTCTAAGTCTATGCCTTTTTAGAAGGCCTAGTGTCAGACTAGCACACTGACTTGAAGCCATCTTATAATTTTGAGGATCATTAACAATGTAGCATTTTAGGCCTACAAAGAGGCCAGCTCCACATCTAGCAGTTAGTATATATACGACAAGAATGCAAACCAGCAACAGGGCTGGTTTTGACATTAAAATAATCCTTCAATCACAGCCAATATAAAACAGATAAGTTGTAGCATTTAATTTATAGAAATATCCGGATCTGAAACTATAAACTATACTAATAAAATAGTGTATGGCATAGGAATCAGCTTTGATCTATCCAAACTGATCTCAGCATCATGCAAGTAGGCTATCCATCATCATCAGCATGGTACGACCATACATAATTTACCTGGTAAATGCGAAGTACATCAAGCTGAGCACAGTAAACGTCAAAAGGGTGATGGTATGTGGTTTATAGAAAAACTCTACGGTGATATCCTCGACTTGTTGCTCGTTTATCATTCGAAAATGTAGTTTATAATTAATGTCATCTTTGCTCAGCGTCCGGGATCCCAGGGTGGGCGCCATCACTTCAGTGTCAGGGTGACAAGAACAAACTTTCAAACCACTAGCGAGCAGGACAAGAGGCTGTCATTGAGCAAGCGGAATGTACCAACACTTTCAACCGGAGGTAGACACCATTTAGAAAGTCCTATTGAATTTCGGTCTGTAATGTTACAGAACGATATAAACCTATGATGTTGGCAAAAAATGAGTTATACTTTGTATGAAGTTGCAAAAATGAGGTTATTTTTTGCCTATGCATTCGGTTAATCTTAGCCAGCCACACCCCTTGTGATATGGTACATTCAGGACTTCCGCAACAACGGAGAGGACATGTGAGGACTCCGTGAGATAAGGGTTTGTTGAATTCACGGAACGGACTGTCGACCATCAACTTAAGTATGTAGAGATGGTGTTGTATGATGCATGATTAACATTGACATGCAGGGTTTGTTGTCGTTTGTGTTGCTACTGTAGTCTTACTGACGTCTTAATTCTGGTATATTCAACGAAATACCCGTCAATGTCGCAGTCCGCATATTATCAGGAGTGTTAAACGCTGCGTGGGGCTAATCCTTTCACTGTCTATGGTCTAATCAGCAAAATATGTATTCACGAGATCTAAAACCATACAATTGATGTGTGCGCTGTATGTGCATTCAAGTCCAGCATCACGACCATGGAGCCAACAATATGTTGAATAGAAAGTTCATCTCAACATTCACTGAAATTGATCAATGCATAGCCTACTTGATAATCAGAGTCGGTGACTTGTCACTGTACCATCAACAAACTGTTTTGTGTATTTTTCAGAAGCTGCCCCATGTTTCCCCCTAGTATGCAGCTTTGTCAACGATGTGTCCGGCTGCTGAGAAGGGGCATGATATCGGTCATCACCATCAAACACCCCCCTACCAACTATGCTGCTGCCTTTCAGCAGCCTTTGGATGATCACACAACCTCAATGAAACGCATGTGCAGCAGTTTGACACTGCACCGCAACCTACATAGTGGTCAGAGATCCTCACTGACCTCAAAAGGCACGTTTGGAGTAGGAGCACGTCGAGGCTTGTGTGAATCAGCTGCACAACATTGTCAGCTCAAACAACATGACTGCGAAGAGCCAGAGGCAAGAAGTATAATACCCCACAAGCAGGGACAGGCACCCAGCATTAAACTCCCTTTGACAGCTCTGGTTGGTAAGTATGCAAACGTGCATTTTGACTATTTCACACATTTTTCAAATGTCCATAGTGTCTTAATGTACTGTCAATAGCCAGTGACGTTTGGATCTCTATATTTTCTGATGCAGATTTGGAGGATGTCCCACGACTCTCAGCTCTTGAGGAAATCAGTGATGAGGAGGCCATTCAGATTGTGGTGCCACATGCTTTGCCTCCCACCTCATTCTCTCTCAGAGACTACGTTGACCAATCAGAAACACTCACCAAGCTAGTACAACTAGGTACAACCTGCAGATATTTCCAGTGTTCCAACTGATTATTTCTCAAACAGTGGGCTCACCTACTTCAGTTGCGAGACAGACAAGCCATTTTCACATTAGAGGATTGTAAGAATACAGCTGAATGCATCCCTCTTGTGAATTCTGAAGGCAGTATCAATTCTGTCTTTTGGGGCCTTACTGTACGTACACACCGCCGCCGACTTGAGCTTCCAAAGATACAGGAAGTCATTCATTTTCAATGGAAGCCGGCTTCTCTCAAGCGGCGTCGCGTTTTGGGCATCTTGTGCCACTTGAGCGTCTGAAGCATCCAAAGCTTGCCCCAAGCGTCCCTTCGCAGGGCGACCAGAGCTTCTTGGAAGCTCAAGTTGGCGGCGGTGTATACATACAGTTAGATGTCACAAAACTGCACACCTTGCTTTTAGGTTTTCTGTGGCTGAATGATACATTGTATGTACTCACTTATTGTATTATTAGTGCTCCACTAATTTTGACCTTCATTCTCTGATCTTCAGGGGTAGACCTGTGGAAGCTGGAGCAGCGACCGAACGTAGGCTCCATGCTGGTGAGGCTGGACTTCCAGTCCGATGTGGCCCCTCGACTGCTCTTCTTGAAGGACCTGGGGGTGCAGGATGGCCAACTGGGCTCTATTATCACCACCAACCCCTTCATCCTCACAGAGGAACTGGACAAACTGAAGGCCAGGTAAAACTCACTCCCCCTTAACCACACATCAAATGGTGATACTTCTGTCTGAGATGACTGAAGTATGTGTGTGTGGGATGGGAGAGTTGTGTCTCCTGGACAGTAAAATCAGTTTTTTATTTATTTTCTCAGAAAGTGTTTTTCTTAGTTATATTAAATGTGAAATCCAATCAAACCAATGCAACAAGAAAACAATTATTTTGGAGACCTACTTCTATGCTCACTGCAATGTATTATTGTCAATGAAAACGTAACAGCTCACTGATGCCACATGTGCATATTTCTATAACAATTTCTACATTTACAGAGTCTCCTATCTCAAGGCAAAGAAATTCAGCTCAAGTTCAATAGCCTCTATGGTTTCTAAAGCCCCTTATTTGCTGAATTTCAATATAAAGAGGATGGACAATCGTCTAGGCTTTTACCAAGTCACCTTGGGTCTCAACTCTGAAAAGGTAAAGGTCATCCTTTAAAACATGTCTCAGTAGTTTTTATATCAAGCATTTCACTAAATAGTATACTTTGTAGTTATTACAAAACTGGCCTCCCATCCTCAAAAGTGATATTGTGGTTCATGACCTTATATGTGGTATATTTTCAGACAAGGGACATCATCACTCGTCTCCCCAGACTCCTGTGTGGAAGTCTAGAGCCAGTGAAGGAGAACCTGAAGGTATGAAACACTTCAACATACATACTCATGAAATGTATTTTCATATAAAAAAATTGAAATGGTAACACATGACAACTTTGTACTTTTCATTCATTACAAAGATAATCATTTGATAAGGAAGACCACATAGACAAACTCAAATGCCCATCATCTCAATTTCACACTTTTGCCTTTCTGTTTCTCAATCAGGTATACGAGCTGGAATTTGGATTTCGTACAAATGAAATACAACACATGGTCACTGAAGTGCCAAAAATATTGACCGCAAACAAGACAAAACTGAACAAGATATTTAATTACATTCACAACACCATGGGCATTCCCCATTCTCTTATCGCCAAATTCCCACAGGTAAACTGTTGTTTGTTTCGGTGTTACTATAAACACATTGTCATGAATGAAAATGAATAATAGTGGACATTATAATACAAATAAAACATTGGATACATTTTGCTATAATCTTGAATAATGATCTTCTCTGTTAACCACAAGTATGGATTTGTTGGGCTTGTACGGTAGTGTACATCCTCCTAATTTATCACTGTTCCTCCCAAAGGTACTGAATACCCAGTTTTTGCGGATCAAAGAGAGGCACCTTTTCCTGAAGTATCTAGGAAGAGCACAGTATGACCCTGCTGAACCAAACTATATTTCCCTAGAACGCCTTGTGAAACTCCCAGATGATGTCTTCTGCACCAGTGTGGCACTTGCCACAGTAGATGATTTTGAATGCTTTCAAAAAACTTTGTAGTCTGTTTACATGTTTGTCTTGAATTCTGCTTATTTTTCTTCATTGCATTGTGTTAACAAGGCATCAATAACAGATGGAGTTGTAAGCAGTTGATGATTTTCCAACACTTCAATAAACTGCTTTGATATAGTTTTCTGAAGAATTTTCTTTGAGCTTTACACAATTTTATTTTATCCATAATATTTCTGACTGTTTGATCTTTACACTTTCTTGTACAGGAATAAAAAGGAATTAAATGTATAGTGGGCTCTAAATTGACAGACAGGAGTTTGTATGTCTGTTTGTTGGTGAACCAAGTCCAACCATGTGAATTGATCCAGCATAGCTATATAGTTTTCCAGATCCACAAAGATCCACAAGGTCAACTTAATTCAGATTGGTGCCATTTCTGTTTAATGAAAACAACCTCCTCTCATACAGATATGTAGCGTTTGACAGAATTCACACACTGGTATCTTTATTTTAAAAAATCATCCTTGAATTAGCTACAATGTCGCAGTAGCCTAAGCTTTCATGGGCCGGCGTGGGAAACAAAATATCCTGTGGGATATAATGTGCACATCAAGAAGTTGCTCATGCATGTGTTTCACTGTCTTTTGTCAGCTTTTATTATTAACTGAGGCGTCGCAGTTTGCAAAAGTAGATGGGTCCAAAATTGGCAACGAGGTGAGGCAACACCATCACACCAACATTTAGGTCTGGAGCAAAATGGAAAGTGTCCTTAAAGAGAGTGGTGAAAGGCTGGAGATCAATTATCTCTGCAGTTATTCCCAGTTCCTGGTTTGCAAGGCTCACTGCCTGCTCTACCACACATTGGTTTTGTAGCTGTGACAGAGTACAAGTGGAATACACAACCTCTCCTCCTTTCCTTACAGCTTGGAGCCCAGCCAGTAATAGCTGAGTCTGACATAAAGGTAGATTTCGCTTCTCTTTTGTCCTTGAACGACTAAATATGTTATTGTCCTCTTCTACTAAAGAGTGCCTGTCAGTAGTACAGGGAACATCCACCAGGACTTTGTCAAAGGCATTTTCTCCCAGTTCATGCCACTCACGTCCATCAAAAGAGGTGATGTACAGCTTATCCTCTGAAAGGAGGTCATGTGGAAGACAGGAATTGAGAGTTCTTTGAAGACGAGACATACGAGACCCCGACAAGTCATTAGCCCAAATGAACCTGGCAGCTTGTGTTTGGAAAAGAGCTAAAGTCTTCCCACCTGGAGCAGCACACAGATCCAATACCGACTCTTCTTTCTGAACATTCAAAGCGAGGACAGGTAGGACAGAGGCTGCATCCATAAGGTAGTATCTCAAAAAGCCAGAACTATCTAATGTTGCTGGCTTGAAGCGAGATATGTCCCCTTTGGGAAAAACCAAGCATTTCACGTTTGGGCTGATGGAGGCTATTGTTAAATCACGGCAGGTCCCTTCGTTAACAGTGTGCTGATCGGCTCCTGTAGAACTTGAGGCAATAAAATCCACACACCCAAGAGATTGTAGATCTGTGACAGTGTCGGCACACGAGAAGTTGTTGACCAAAGCACCATATTTACGCTCAGAGAGCAAGCTAACACGTACCGAAGGCCACAGCTCTCCAAGTTCCATGCTGTATATTGCGTCAAAGTTCTGCAGGGCAAGATTAGTGGCAGATAACTTTGGTTGAGTCGCTGCCCATTTAGTTTTTACCCGATGCCGTTTCTGTGTGAATTGTACAAGATTTCTTAGTTTGTTGTGTAGCATTCCTTGTGCAGACAAGCTATTCCACAGTCGTTGAGTAGCCATGTTTCTTGTTCTTGACTCGTATCAGTGTCAAAGGTCAAATCCATAGACCTAAAAGAAAATCAGTCAAACACGTGGTTAGGACGGAACTGCACGTCATATTACCCACAATCCTTTACGTACTTCCTTAGAGTTGAAAATGGCGGCGAGGGCACCAGGTAAACTGATAGGGTTTTAAAGTCGTTTATTTATCTATATTTTCATGATGAACTATATCGTCGATATTGTGACTTTAACTGTGATCAATTAACAGGCTGTGGTTGTATTGTCGTAATAATGTAAAGCATATTTCTTTCCGGAGTGTCCTTTACTGTATGTCCCCTAGCGTTAGCTAACTGTTATGTGACGTTAGCTACCGAAGAAATATAACATGCTAGCTTTCGATGGAAAACCAGGTTACTCATAATGGTTGAAATCAACCATCCCCTTTCAGCGCTCTAAAGGACACTGGAGTGACACTGAAGTAATGTCTGAAAGTTAAATAAGTGTTATGCTTTCACATTAGCTAGCTATTGCGGTTAACGATGTTGGCGTAGTTATATAACGGTTCAGTGGCTATCGTTGGTTAGCAAGTTTTTGTAACCTCTAAAGGTTTTTACATTTCGTGGTGACGACTTTCCAAAAGATGTAGCAGCTACCACAGGATCTCATTTGACCATTTAACGACTTTAACCTGGTGTTCAGCAGTGGTATAACTGGATTGTGTATGGTTTGCTTTGATTCAGGTTGTGTTGTTCTCCATAATGCCTATTCTATATAAGGAAAGTTCGGCATTGGGTTGCTGCAACTGAGCATAATTTAGCTGTGGTGAATTTCTTTAACATCTGATGTTGATTCTCCCCAGCTGCTACCGGCAGGCTTCTGCTTGGATTCCGTAAATGGTACTACAACGCTTGCGGTTTCAACAAGCTCGGTAAGTGATTCCTCACCTTTTGATGTCAACAATGAACAATTCTGATCATCCATGCCCCTCGCACATCGAGTCACTTGTGGATCAATAATATTACAACCTATTTATTTAACCAGAGGCGGACATCCCGGGTTCAGAGAGTAAAAGTCCTGCCAAAGTATTTGATCCAACCATTTAGTAAACCAGCTCATCCTAATTAGCTGCTAGGTAGATCATACTATTAGTGATATCACTTGTGTTAAGTGCACAGGTAGAAAGAATATATGGCAGGACTTTTATTCTCTGGAACCAGGAATGTCCGTCTCTGTATTTAACACCCATGTAAGAAAAAAGAAACAGTGACCGAACTGCATAGCAGTTGATAGACATGTTGTGAAACTTGTTTCCTCTGGGATATTTTGAGAATCAAATATGAGCGCGCTTGTGAACAGTTTCTAAACTGTTTTCACATTGCAGGTCTTATGCGAGATGACACCATTCATGAGGATTCTGACGTAAAGGAAGCCCTCCGTAGGTTACCAGAAAACGAGTACAATGACAGAATGTTCCGCATCAAGAGGGCCCTTGACCTCTCAATGAAACAGGCTGTTCTCCCCAAGGAGAATTGGACTAAATACGAAGAGGTAAGACCACTCACGTCAGGTTAAAAACATTGATGTTGAACTTATGCCATCTCAGGCCATGAATCTTCCAGGTTTTCATTTCAGTAAACATGAGTGTTGCAAGGATTATTTTGTGGTTCATACTATGTATGTGTGCCATATCAAATTGTGGCTATTTCTATTGTAACATCAAAATGAATAGCATTTGTATGAGATAACAGGTCCCCGTTCATTTTCCCCTCTATGGTATTTTTCTGTAACATCTTTCTTTTCACTTTTTCAATTTTTTTGTGTATGAGAACGCATTCTTTGCCAAAAATAATGTCTTGTCAATCCAAAGTGCCGTGGTTCATATACACTGGACAGCCATTAGGACTAAACCAAGTAGAGAGTAGCATAAGGACGTGTTTTGTGCACTACCATTTAGAACATTTAAAAGTATGTGACTATTTAGTTTTGTCTGTTTTTCTGTCTTCATCAGCATGCCTTTAAGTTGTGTGTGCTTGTATTTGTGATTCTTACAGGACAAGCACTACCTAGAACCCTACCTGATCGAGGTGATTCGGGAGAGGAAGGAGAAAGAGGAGTGGAGTAAGAAGTAAAGGGATTGTGGGGGTTGCACACCTGATTGTGGTCTGGTCTCTGGTGTGATGTATTTAAAAATGAAAGTGTATTATGTTGTCTGGTCTCTGTAATTATTAAAGCCTCTTTTAACTGAAAAGTCCAGCTGGCTTGTGCATTTTTTTTGTCCAAGTAACAGAAGTACTCAGTGGAGGTAATTTATGGCATGTCCCAAAGTTATTTTAATAAACTGGGTTGTATAGACAGACACCACGCTGAACAATTTTATTCTGAGTTAGCATCATAATCCAAAACATTTACATTTACAAAGATATGAAAAAAATCCAAAGCAATAACATATCTTAAAATATTGATTTCAAATACAAAAGGATACATTGCTGTTGTGACCTGTAGTTTCTCAAGATTTGAGACAATTTCAAAATCTATCTACATTTTCCATCTACAATTATTGAACATTTTGGATGCTTTAATTCTGCACCCTGTCAATTAACTGCAATTGCATCTTCATTCTTAAAGTCTTGCAGCTACGTAACATTGACGATGGTCCACCTATTCTGCATACACTTCCTCAGCAGGTTGTAGCCACACAGAACCAAAAGCTCTCAGTTCATTTTATTGCTCCATCTTGGTCTTGTAAAAGTCTATGCCCTTTTCCCCCTCCATCTGCTCATTTGTTGCAGTGCATGTATCTGTTTGCACGCTTATTAATCTGGTCTTTTCTCAGGAATACCATTCTTTTTGGATCTGCCCTCTATCCAAGTGCTTTTCTTCACCTTTCCAAATTCACTCCATCCCCACATATCTCTTGTCAGTTGACACCCCATCCACCCTCCTCTCTTCCACCAAATTTACTCTGTCATCCTGCGCTCCCTCCTCGCATCCACCTCGTCTTGGACTGTGCCGATGAAATTGCCCACTACGTCTTTGAAAGAATTCACCATGAACACCCCGAGCTCGTTGGACGTCTCGTTGATGTCGGCGTCGTACACGCCTAAAAGCGGGGAGCACACCTCCACGTGGCCCTTCCCCGCCTGCTCCAGGATGCCCACCAGCTCGGCCCGGGCCTCACGGAACTTCTCGCGGTCGTACTGCAGCAGTGCGCCGTCGTCTAGAGGATAGGTGACGTTTTCAGAATAACAATCTCGTGGCACTGGGAGCTCTATGTACCTACAGGAGAACAGACAAAGCTGTGTTGAGATGAACCCCCCAAAAAACGCAATGAATGACGAAACCAACATGCGTACCGGTAGTTCTGCTTATCAAGTGTTGAGCACCTAAACTGCACTACATTGTCAGTAGGTACACTCTTAAAACGAATGTGTTGGAAACAACACAAACTGTGTTGTCCCTATCTGGATACAGAGATGTGTTTGTTTTCAACACATTCATTTCAAGAGTGTAAAAGTAAGACTGTAATAATATGTGAAGCATTACATGAGTGTTATAGCGAGAGGGGGACCATATGTAAAACAGTGTGGTGGTGAAAATGATCTTTTTTTATTTGTCATGTCCACCAGCAGTACCTGAGGGCATGGTAGTGTTGGGCGAGCATGTTGAAAATCCTCCGAAGGGCAGCCCAGGTCAGCGGGTTGCCCAGTATCTTGAGCTCCTGCAGGTGGTTACAAGGAGTCAGAGCCCCCAGGAGCAGCTCCAGGTGCTCGTCTTCCAAACCACAGTCCTCCAGACCAAGGCTGCACAGCGTGTCGGCACAGCGATGGAGGAGTTTCCGAAAGGTGTTCGGGAAGAGATCGCCCACCACATGCCCACTCAGGTCCAGGCGAACCAAGTGCTCACTGTGGAGGCTGTTTGCCAGGTAGGCCATATCAATTCCGTTTAAAGAGCAGTTAGCAAGCTCTAAACACTGGAGAGGTGTGTTCAAAGGGCTGGAGAGAGAAGAGTAACGAGCAAATGTTGGAGGTCAGAGACAGAAGTAGCACACATACTAAGGGCAAATAACTGGTTTGGCACTCAGCTTGATGCGGGCCACTAGTTGTTGCCAGATTATGTCTGGGTCAGCCAGCCAACATTCTCTAAATGAAAACAACTCAGTTCAGTTGTGCAGTCAGTCAGTCAATGGAACAATGGATAGTGCGAATATAAATGTTGTGGAAATTAAACTATATCTGGTTTTATTGTAGTCTAATGCAACACACTAACACTGGGAATTAAATCCAGGCATGTAGAAAATCCTCTATTTTAGATCATCACTCATTACATACCTGAGTAGTCTTCGAAGGTGTCCTGTTAAAGTTGAGAAGCCCAGGTATAGTTCCCTCAGGTGTTTCAGCTTACTCAACAAATCTCCCAGGACCCCGAACAAGTCCATGTCCTCGGGTCCGAGGCGCCTTACGTCCAAAGCTCGAGCGGGGAGCGTGAGGGATCGCAGTTCTTTAAAGTCCATTTTAGAGAGGATGACCTCCAGGTGCGGAGCCTCAAGATGCACGTTGTGGACCACCTCCAACTTCTCAAGCGCTTCGGGCTCGGCGAGCCGCACGAAATAAACCAGATTCCTGACGGAGAGTGAGTCGGCGCGTAGGGAGACGCAGTGGAATCTCAGTGGACAGTGATTCCGCAGAATTAGCGCTTGCGACACCACTTCAAAACTGCGGCCAGTGACGAACGCCTCCACGCGCACGTCTATCTCTGTGTCGAATGCTGACGGAGCTGAATTACCGGCTTGCATAGCCACCATAACCTCATAACACATTCGGGTCAGAAGCTCTGTACGCGCCCATCGGCCTAGTGTTTTCCCACATTTGCACGGTTGCTGCTCCAGGTCCTGTAAACCCGTCAAGTCGACAAGTCGCAGAGATTTAACGTAAGTGGTTTGTGGGCTCAATACGTAGTCCCGAAGACCCGTGAGGACCGCCTCAAGGCATATACGACAGGTCCGTGAGGTGAGGTCTTCTGTACAGTCACTTGTAAGTTCTAGCAACCGCTTGAGGTTTAGTTGCGGAAGAGGCCAGGTCTGGACAAGGTCGTGGAGAAACGCGGCCTCCTCTCGCAGGTAGGCGGCTTTGAAGAGCAGGGGGTACAAGTTGTGGGAGAGGCAGCTGATGTTCTCATGAGCGTTTGGGCCGCTGCACACGAAGCTCTCCGCTGCAATAAAACGTAGGGACCTCATGGTCGAGGAGTGAATGCTAGGCTAAGAGTCAACAGCCCAGCAAAGACAGTTGGGCGTTGGGATAGAGAGCGCTACTTTGTTTTGGTTTTCTTTGTTGACAGGCACATGGGCACGTCAGTGCTTTTGTCAGCCGGCGAGTCAGTGCGCTGTGCTAGACTTCTGGTTAGCCTTTGTCTGTGTTCATTTGCCTCCGTGTAGATACTCCTACGGGGTGCGTGAGGGGGTCTGTTATTTTTAGAAGCAGCTGTCTCGGCCTCTCGGCCTCTGACAGTTCGTCTATTTGAGACTTTCATCAACAGGTTAGAACGCAACAACCTTTCCACTTTCCCTTAATACCACACGCAACCCCACACAACTACCCCACACATCCCCAATTTCCAATACTTGAAACAGCTAATACATACTCAGTGTATTGTTAGGTGCTATAAATACTTGTTCTCACACTGCACTGACATAAAACATTTCTACCCAAGGACAGCCCCTCTATCCACAGGAAGCACCTAAAAGTCAGTAAAATTCCAAACATATTACAGCAATAACCACCATTGCAATCATTTTCACTTTAAATAACTTGACACTTTTAATGTTACCCTGTAGCTATAGGGAGGTTGTCCTTATTGTTGTTGTTGTTGTTGTGACACCTGACTCCATGCTGCAGGATGATGGCCAAGATCCTTTTGGCACAGGCTGTACCCACAGATGCCTGTCTGGCTGTGTGGCGCGTCAAGGGCACTACTGGGACTGGGTTCTGATTATGGGGAATCTGCAAAGCAAAGGTGTATGAGAAATATCTATAAATCCCATCAACCCGATATGTTGTGGGATTGGGTGGGTACAAAAATAAGTAGCCTAAGTGTAGGTTAGGGACGGCTCTTAGCAATGGCTTAAGTGTGTGTGTGTGTGAGAGAGAGAGTGTGTGTGTTTGCAAGCATGGGAGTGGGTGAGAGAACACAGAAGAGCATTGAAGGAGAAAAAAATATTGTTACAAAAATGAAAAATCTCTCACCACACAAATGAACACAATCTCTCATTCTGTTAACACACACATGCAGCCTCCAGTGTTATAATAAAATGATCATTAATAAAACAATGTTTGGGAAATCAGTCTGTTGCACCTGTGCAAAAGCAAAGCACTGTGGTGCAGATATGTGCGTGACCGACAGAGTGACAGCAGGACCGATTCATGTGATTCTCCCCAATGAAATTAGAGTGCATGCGGTGACTAAGCATCAATTCCACATCGACCATATCTAATAAATCCATGAAAAACCTTTCTCCCGTCTCTTCTCAACAATCTCCCACGCAAGCCACAATGTTTTTACAACCCTCCTACAACACACACCACTTGTCCTGCTGTTATCCCTATCTATTATTCCTTGGCCCCCTTTCATGCTCTGACGAGAGCAGAAGCACATGGTGCTCTGTTGTCTTTGCTGATGCCCGTGGAATTATGAATGCTGCAACGAATGCACATGCTTAAGGGATACAGCAGAGACGGGGTGTGTTCAAACAATATGTCCATATTTTTGGCCTGATTGCAAAATTATGGTCATTAAAGTTATGGCATACAAAAAAAAAAAATATTCCTCACACATAATGAGGGCCCACCATGGATTCAGCTTCATCTTCCGTGCTCATTTATAGAGACCAACATACAGGTGTCATAGCCTAACAGCATAGAGCGTAGAAACTTTATAGAGCTCCCAGTTTGACGTCTCTATAAATCTTTCACTTAAAGGCATAATTTTATAGCCTGGGTGAGCCCAAACAAGTCTGGGTGCATTTGAATGTGCTCAGAATAGGTCTTGTGCAAGCAACACTACAATGTTGATAAGAGACATGCAAATAATTTGCTTACAGACTCCTGTGCCATTTGGCCGTTGTTGGGTTACTGACGTCTTACATGGGCGGAGAATAGATATAAATCAGTGAACCCAATAACCCCATGGACAAGGTCAGAGAAGGGTGGCAGCAGCAGACAAATCTCTACGCTACAACAGGCCTACTACTCTGCACCGGAATCACTACAGTACAAACAGAGCCGTATGGCTGTGAATACAAATGCCGAACAGCGCCCCCTGGTGACTATAGACTCAGATGGCAACTTCCATATTGTGACCATTTCTTCTCCAAGTAATTTCTAACAAACAGATCACCTCCTTTTAAGAACTGATAATGCAGAAAACATACATTAGTTAGTATACAAAAAATGATAACACTAATGCAATAACCATCTGCATTAAGGACTAGACACATACTATTTATTTTGTTTCACAAAACAAAATATCTGATATTGGCTGTCCATATGTACTACTTATTTTTAAAAAAACATTACAAAAGTCAGTATTTTAAAAGACCTCAATGGAGAAGTCTGTACAGCACCATGTCTTCAGGTTTATGGCACCTTTCAACCTTCCAAAACACTGATCCCAATGTTAAAAGTCATTTTATGTCACCCTGTAAAAAAGTGTATAAATAATACTGTGAGCACACATGACACAGTGTTTGTTGTCCAGTACTTCCATTAGTTCAGGCCAATGATGCACCTTCTTCTGCAGATGTGTGTCCTTTCTGTTATAGTAAAAAAACACTAGTTGCCTCCACCAATTGTTTCCTTGACTGCAACAGTAGGGGTAGGTCCAATGTGTGTCCAAATGTAGCCCTTCTCGGGCCGTATGGGCATGGTTGGAAAGGGACTGCTCTTTGACTTGAAGTACTCTGAAGGCGCATGGCAAACAAACTCAAGATACTCCATCTTCCTTGGCAAATCTTCTTCTGGTCCTAAAGAGGAGAAAAAAATTTTTTTGTTAATTTGTATCAGAAGTTATTTAGGCTTTTGCCATGTCGACAGAGGCAATACTTTAAGGACTTACCAATGATGTACGTGCCCGGGTCAAAGTGATCTCTTGGACTGGCCTGTGTGGGGATCAGCCATGTCAATGCCGCGCTCTTCTCACAATACTGGTCCTGTATAAACCCGCGGATCTGTGCAAAGTATGGCTTTCCATCATCTTCATCTACAACTTTGATGACGTCCCCTATTTGAAAGTACACCCCCTAGAAAAAGAGGAATGACACTCAGTTCATTGAACACACAGACTGATAGATAGATAGATAGATAGATAGATAGATAGATAGTTTATTGATCCCCAAGGGGAAATTCAAGAAAAATTAAATGGCATGGTTGCAGACAGACTTAAACGTACCTTGTAAAAGATAGACTCTGATGTTATGATTGTTGAAACGGACTCCGGAGCTTTGATTGGCTAAACAAAAACATGCATATATCAACATAAGCCGGTCAGTAAAACTGTCAGACAGAGCGTTACAACATGTCTCTGAGACTACTTACATTTTTCAGTTTGAAAATGTGTCTTCTGCCTTTTCCTTTAGTCGAGACCTTCTTCTCAGAAGCTGGAGCCTTGTACTTCGTGCTTCTCAATCGTGCTGATCTTCTGTGGATCTCCTGTTTCGACTGCAGGCAAGATAGAAAATGGTGGGAATTGGAACAATGTAATCTTTGAGTGCTGGGTGTATCATCGATTAACAACTCTTTATCAGTGTTTGCTTATGAAGATCGCATACCTGTTTTCCTCCACCATTATTCTGTTGTACGTTGGAGGATGCTGACGGGCCGGAGGGTCCCCCGATTGAGCTCTTTACTGTGCAGTTGTTGCACAGAATTTCCCCCTGATTTCCTTTCTTCCACATAGAGGACGAATTTGTTTTGCACACCGCACAGCATGGTTTCAACCCCAGCGGCATTTCGTCTTGGAGTGTTGGGGTCTTTTGAGCAATATTACGTTAATAACCAGTAGGCTAATATGTTCAATTTAACTGCTATGAAACGGGTTTATATAGTTGGCCAGGCAAGCAAC
The DNA here is from genome assembly GCF_963854185.1 of Sardina pilchardus. Classification (NCBI taxonomy): domain Eukaryota; kingdom Metazoa; phylum Chordata; class Actinopteri; order Clupeiformes; family Clupeidae; genus Sardina; species Sardina pilchardus. Next base: position 25,133,259 of record NC_085017.1, read on the forward strand.
TTAGCTTGCTAGCTAACGTTAGCAATGCATCAGTAGGCTCTTGCTTTCTAGGATCTTATGAATAAAAAGTGGTTTACCGTAACGTTAGTATAATGTGATAACTACCGACAGTCCCTTTCAACGAACAGAGGTTTCCTGGGCGCCCTTTTCATATTTAATGTCCTTGGTAGCTAGCCAAATTCCTCCTGAATGGTGGTACACAGGCGAAGTTGTGGCTGTCCAATATGAAAATAGAAAACTTCCGGTGTCAACAGCCCATAATGCACCACTTGTGTCGGGGTGATGTTTCCGGATGTTTCCTGGCGCCATCTTGGAAAGGTCTACTTGGTCCTTTTATTTACAAGCAAGCCACATAGCCTACTAGCAAAGTGTTTCTAGAACAGTACAGGTGCAGGCTACAAAGCTAGATTTGATAGAATCTACTTAAATTGTTTATTTTTCATAAAGATGCATCTATGAAGTCTTTTTGCTACTACCTAGTAAAATATAGGCTGTGTGTGTTCTCTTCCGTAGGCCTATGGGCCACACATGAAGGGAAAAAAAATGCCGACATGAACATTTTGAGAATAAAGTTGACCTAATATTTCAACTTTATCCCCAAATTTAAAGTCGACGTGTTGAGTTTAATCTCGTCACGGCAAAAATATTTTCTTTTCTTCATGACTGGCCCTAATAGCCTGCTCCATACTAGCCTACTCCCTCTCATCCAATTGTCGCTCGACAAAAACTAATTGAAATCTCCAGCACCATGGGAGCCCCACGGATTCTACTAAAGGCTAATATGGCCGAGGGAAGTAAAAATAACATGGGAAAGAATCACAATAGTTGATGGATGAATGAATGAACAGTTCACCCACTGTGTCATATGTCATATATTTTATTACACAAAATGAATTGATATAGGAATACAATTTTTCCTAAAAAATACTTTACAGAAATAATGTATCTGAATCTATTCAATATACACAAGATCATATTTGAAATAAAAGTTAACCTTAATATGATTCACAATTTTTGAATTTTCTGTGAACATACTTTTTGTTCTCTCTAGCACGGTACTTGAAGAGGTTAAACAAGTAAGGCTGGGATCCAGAGTAAAGGATTACGATTTCTTAGCGATTTAATTGCAGAACACAGGGTAGGTCTATTGTGGGCTCAGTCTCAACTCCTTAGTTGTACAGTATTACATCACATCTAAAATCCTAAGTATGCACAACATATTCTTTTTTGATGCCTAGATGTTAATTTTAACATCAAGAGTAGAAATGTATGCAGTCGACCACATACATTTCCATTCATAACACCATTTCCAAGCAGGCATGCCAGTCACTGCTAACTCAGGCGATATAACCAGCACAGTGGGTGAGCTGAGCACGAGTTGAGTATGTCAGGAACAGCAGTCGTTTAGATCCATTACAGTTTGGCATGATTCTCTGTGGTGCTCACGAGCACAGCTCTGTGGTGTAAACGGTCTCAGTCTTCTTCATTGTAGCCCACCAACTTGGCACTGATGTCCCAAAGCCTCATAGCAGCTAGGTCATCTTTTCCCTCTGGAGCAGGTTCCTTCAGTTTACAGTCACTACACAAAAAGAGACATGACACAGCTTAATACATATCCTGAAAACAGTGTTGATGTATAAAACATGAGAAAACTTGTTATACATGGGCAGGTACACTCATGCACTCAACAACTGTTGTGATGTAATAATATAAGCAATAATATCAAATAAAACGATAATGAGCATTTTCAAGGCATCATGCAGAGGTTTTCACGACTAACTACAAACATTTTAATCAGTAAGTGTAATGAATATGTAATGTACACTTAGACATTAACACACATTATGCCCCACATATGCATTCCCACTTACATATTCTTACGTTCATACATCTCATCCTCTAACATCCTGTTACCTGAAGTAGCAGCCGGTGTGCACCTCCAACCCCTCGGTGACCGCACAGTAGATGGAGGTCTGTGCACCTTGTTTGGGCGTCTTCATCAGGAGCCAGGCAGGTGCCTGGAGAAGGGCACTCAGAAACGGGTGCCGTGTCTCCACGTAGCGCCCCAGCTCTGTCCTGATCACCCCAGGGTGCAGGGCAAACGAAGACACCCCAAAGACTGACAGAGGAAAACATAATGTTGCTGTGGTGAAGCAGACCTTATCTACGTATGTGGGAAACCCATAATGTAATGTAACTCAATGCAAGAAATGTTTCCTTCTGATCTACCATTTTGTGAATTATACACTGAAACTCTAAACTTTAGCGTCATAGGGAGCATCAGCATACTTTAGAAAATGGAATTAGGAAGCTCTTACCTCGAGTTCGACGTGAGAGTTCTCTTGAGAATAAAAGGTTGGCTAGCTTGCTCTGTCTGTAGCTCACTAGTGAGTCGTATGGGGTTTTATTGTAGAAGAGGTCCTCAAAGTTGATCTTCCCTGAAAACAACAGGTTGCATGTGGAACTTGGGATGTCACCGTTATATTATAGGCATTTGTTGTTTTGGAGATTTCAAGGACAATATAGTTGCAAAAGGACAATAGATATGCAGTTATCCTCTGCAGTGGTACTCAAAAGTAGTCAGTTGATAAACAAACTAATATTCTTTTTTGTCTCTTATTTGGATCAGCAAGAGCGGAGTCAGAGGAATATGAGGACAAACCCTGGCAAGTAAAGGTCCAGATGAAAGCTAGGCACTTGACACAGGACATGCCTTGCTAGTTCTCTCGCTGTGTGTGTGTGTGTGTGTGTGTGTGTGTGTGTGTGTGTGTGTGTGTGTGTGTGTGTGTGTGTGTGTGTGTGTGTGTGTGTGTGTGTGTGTGTGTGTGTGTGTGTGCGTAAAACAGCCAAAAAGTGCTCAAAATGTATGGGAATTCCTTCAAGACTGTTGGAAACTCATTTCATGATTTTGTCCAAAAAACTCCAACTCCATCGTGTGTGTGTGTGTGTGTATGTGTGTGTGTGTGTGTGTGTGTGTGTGTGTGTGTGTGTGTGTGTGTGTGTGTGTTCCTCTTACCCCCGACATGAGCGATGCTGGATACATTGACAACTCGACTGGGTGCAGAGCTTTTCAGCATGTCCAGGAGCAGCACTGTAAGAAGGAAGTGTCCTAAATGGTTGACCCCCAGCTGAGTCTCAAATCCGTCCTCTGTCAGCATCTTGGGACACAGCATTACACCTGTTAGGGGTCCAAACAGCCAGGAGATCAATTCATGTTTTGATTTAGTAGAGAAGATGTTAGTAAACCATATTACATCAGAAAATATATCACATGTGACAAAAAGCAAAGTTCTGAATGCCAAAAATCTCTAGCATTTTGCATGTCCTACATGATTGTATTTTACAAGGTTTACTAAATAAAGATGTTGAACTATCAAGTAAAATTCTGTGAGTAAGAATATGGATGAAGGCAAAAAATATGGCACCTTTCCTCACACTGAATTTGTGACTGCTCACTGTATACATACTCAAGACAAACTAACTTTATCATTCTAAGTTCACTAGTTCTCAATTATCTCTACACTTGCAGTATATTTGGAGGATTTAAAATTAAACCACCACCAGACTGTTACAGGCCTTGAACACTGGCCAGTGGCTGACAGAGGTTTTTCAACTGAGTGCATCTCACCAGCGTTATTGATGAGGATGTCGAGCCGATCCTCAGTGGCACTGAGTTTGCTTGCAAACTCCCTCACAGATCTGAGCGATGAAAGGTCCAGCTGTCGGACCACCACATTCCCATTTCCCGTTGACCATCGGATCTCTGATGCGGCTTTCTCACCTCGCCTCATGTCTCGACAAGCCAGCACCACACGTGCTCCTAAAAGTCAAGCACATAGTTGCAAATCTACATACACATACATATGTCGGGAGCATAACATGTCTATTACAGTATGTGAAATTATAGGGCAGTGTGTAGCATTCACCTCTTAGAGCTAAATCTCGGGCGGTTTCCTTTCCAATTCCAGTATTGGCTCCAGTAATCACCACTGTTTTTCCATCAAGGCGTATTTGATTTCGGCAAACTCCACCTGCAATCCATTTCCTCAGGAGCACCAGACCTGTGTTAAATAATGCCCAACATCAGCCAGACATCTACCAAAGAACCATGAGAGCCAAAACTCAGGAGACTGCTGATCAGTCAAATCAGTGAATTTGAATATGTTATTAATTGGTCATAGACCTTTGACGAGGTTTCCCTTATTTGATCTTGACAAAAGTCATAATATTGCTATGAGTACCGATTCACAGCGTTGAGAATTTGAAGAGACCTGTTACTGAGTTTATTTAATTATTTATGACACATATTTTCAAAAAGAGTGAAACAGATGTGACCCATCTAATGACAGTAGATGCCATTGTCAGTGGAGGTTATTAGTTCTGAGTCTGTTGTTTATCATTTCCTTTCTCCCCACATTTCACTGTAACGCTGATGTGATGTATTCCTTCTAGGTGATTAGCTACATTGTTGAGCTTTATATTTAGGAAGCTGAACTCATTATGGGGTCAGCAAGATGGGCAGTAAGATTGTTGTTAAAGGGCAGAGACAATTGACAGACATGTCATACATATGAGACGTAAGGCCAAGCACATTGTGTCTGACCCAGTGCATCCTCTGTTTACAGAATTCAGAAAATTGCCATCAGGAAGGAGGTAGCCTACACAGCTGCAATGGCAACCAAAAACATTTACAAAAAGTCATTTATACCAAGTACAATATCACTACACAATTCCCAATAGTCAAGATATCCATATTGTATTTATTGCTGTTTTAAAGGGTGATTGTACTATTTGTTATGTATTTATTTATTCCACTGTTGTGGACAATAAAGCTATTATTATTATCTCCTGGTCAGCCACTCAAATAAAATATGCATTTCCTGAAGTGTCAAATAAAGCATTAAATAGCCTATAGCTGCCTTACTTTTACCATGGTAAATATTTCACAGACAACCAACTGGGCACATAAGGTGAACAGACACAACGGATTGCCTTATCACTTACAGTCTGGTTTTGTCCAGATTAAGACCCCTTAATCTTGTGAGCTCTGATGGTTCACGACGTCATTGACATACAATGAAATAATACATAAAAAACATTCCAGTATTTTCATTCTGATGGCAATGCAAACGTAGGCCTATCCTAGCCTACACGTGGGCAGTTTTCATGTTCGGAATTAGACAGAGAAATACATAGGCCTTCTACACATAGAGTAAAAGTTAAATTCACAAGCATTCTTCTGAAATATATATGCTGAGATCATGATGAACATAGACTATTTAACAAATTACATCATCATGCTTCGTTTCTGTGTAGGATTTTCAGCTCTAACCTGTGCTACACTTGAACAGTTTTAAGCAGTGGCGTTATCGCGCTGTCACTACACTTACTGATGGCTGTCACAGCAGTAGCCACACCGTACTTGGCAATAGGGTTTGTTTTCAGCTCTTTCCATACTTCCCGGGCTGGCACAGAGAGACTCATACCGTCCGTTCGGCGGAACTGCCCCGTTCCCCTCTTCTCACCAACAGAAATTAATATCCCCAGTGTCTTGATTTGTTTGTTCGGTTTTGACTAACGCTAACACATTAACGGACTAACGGGCTGGTGTGTTCTGGGAACTTGTTGGCATTCAAGGTTTTATAATCAGATTAGTCTTGGATAAAGACTAACCGGTGGTGTGTGTGTGCAAGAAGACAAAAGCTTGACCACAGTATGGCTTATGATGTCCATACGCATTCTTTTTTTTTTTTTGCACAAATGGCAAAATGCAAAAATGGGACTACATACAGGTACTGCGCTCGCTGCATGCCACAGTGTTTGCGCTCCAAGAATATCTGGTAGGCCACCTCTTACTGCATGACTACAGTTGGCCTACACTGACACAAGAGGGCGCTCAATCGCGAGAAAGCATGATGGCCAACAGAGAATAAAATAATAAAATAATAAAAAAATTTTAACACCTCGCAATACTGTAAACACAATTAATCTGAGTCAATAACAAACAACTAGTTTACAACAATTAGGCTACCAACCTGCAAGATCCTAGGGGTTGGGATTTTTTTTTTTTTTTTTTTTTTAATTTATTATCACCTCCGCCAAGGAGGTGATATTTTCATCTGGGTTTGTTTGTCTATTTGTTGGCAAGATAACAAAAAAAAAAAAAAAGTGATGGATGGATTTTTAGGGAAGGTCTGAAATTACCCAAGGAAGAAATTATTAATTTTTGGGAGAGATCCGTATGACTTCAGGAGACTTTTCTGTTATTTCGCTTGGCGGTGTTATGACATGGTATGGCCACGTGGTGGAGATCTGAATAGTTTAGGACTAGGGCGCTATTTAGGACCTAAACTTAGGACCTAAACTTTAGGTTCAAATGTACTGTATGACAACCAATACACAATCAATATCACAACCAAACAATAGGCCTACAGCCGGAGGTCTGCGCTCTCTGAGTGATCTTCTAGTTTAATCTATTATTTAACCAGGGTGGTCACATGAATGTCCTATGATTGTTGTCTTTAATGAATATGTGTTGGCTGGATGGGTAAACAACAACATGCTTTTCATCAGTATCTTAACAAAATGTCAATATAAGTGGAAAAGAGAAAGATTGGAACGGCCCTCCTGTACTCAGATAAATGTAATTGGACATTGGATCTACTCTGTAGCGTATCATGGAGATTGCTTCTCATGCGCAGACCAGATGAATTACTCACGACATATTCTTGGCCTCTTAGGCCTCGCCTGCACCTCATCCTAACTGGCAAGAAATGAGTCAATGAGAAAATCGTATATGAGTCAACGGGCCCCTTCATTTTCACAAACATTTTATTGCTTGCATTTATTTTAAAAATATTTGTGTCAGTTAAAGGTAGGGTAGAAGATCCTGGGAAACGATTCTAGCAAAGCTGCATTTTGAAAATACACAGGTCAAAAGTCCCAACCCCTTTTTTCAGACTTCCTCCCAAAGCCACGCCTCCAGAGTAGGGAGGAGCAGATTGCAGTTTGATAGATGCATCAGAATCCAATCATCGTTAACAGTCCGCTCAGTATGATTGGATGTTTTTCCTGGATTGCTCGTTCTAGAGGCCACTAAAACGTTTCATTTTTGTGTCAAAACTTCTAATTAATTGTGCAATGGGGGTTTGAAGAGTATTTCAAGCATTATGTGAATAAAAATGCTCCAGAGAGCATGCTCCAAAGATCTCCTACCCCACCTTTAAGTAGTCTGGTGTTTAGCTATTACAGGCTTGATGTTAAAGTCATCCTTGAGAAATACATCCACAACTCACAATTCCTGTACATCCATTTTTATCACAGTAAAAGTTAGGGAGGAAAATAGACCATTATCTGTTTCATTAAACTCTCAAAGAAGTGATTTTCTGCTGCCGTTACGGACACTTATGGACACTGCCACTCCATAGGACATACTGTAAATGGAGAGCAGTGAGGTCTGAACCAGTTTCCTGTTGGGCATCATTTGTACTGCGCAGCCTCAAGCTCAGTTTGGTCAGATGTAACGTTGAGCAACATACTGAAACATGTAACTCTTCTGGTAGCTGCACCCAGAACATTGACAATGTGCAGAGTGCTTCTAGTTACAGTGCCCTCCAAAAGTATTGGAACACATGCTGAAAGTTAAATATAAAATCATCTTTTGGAAATTGATCTTAATGTCTTAAATGAAAAAAATAGTAAATATTCAACCTTTAAGGACATCAGTTTTCTTTGTGAATGAATAATGTATTGTAAATATATAAATGTTTTCCTTAAAATACAGGGGTAATAAAATTTCCATAGAGGATTTTTATTTTTATTTTTAAAGGCCAGTTATTTCATGGATCCAGGACACTATGCACCCTGATAAAGTCCCCTTGGCCTTTGGAATTAAAATAACCCCATATCAACACTATACCCTTCACCATAAGAGATTGGCATGCTTTTATGTCAGCTATTAGCTGTTAGCTGGTTTCATTCTCAGTGAGCTCAATGCAATTCATTTAAGGCATTAAGATCAATTTCCAAAGATGATTTTATATTTAACTTTAAGTATGTGTTCCAATACTTTTGGAGGGCACTGTAGTTCAGCTTCTGGTAGATGATTTCAACATAGTGCAAATCCAATTGATCCTCATCAATTTTATTGATCCTCTTCAATTAAAAGTTTAGAATATATATATATATATATATATATATATATATATATATATATATATATATATATATATATATATATATATATTACATGGCCATAAAGTGAGGTAATGTGAAGCCAAGCCAATGTTGTATTTCACTGAAAATTAGTGTAACCTGCGTTGTGTTGAACCACCGCAGTCTAGCCCTGCACAGGCCTGGACTCGAACCCGCCAAGCAGCAGCACCTCTGATCGGGAACTGAGCATGCTAACAATCCAGCTAAAAGCCCAGACTGCTAGCTTTTATGCCAGCAGCACTCTTGAGGCGTAGGGGAGTGAGGTTTTACTAATGTTTCACAAGCACAGCTAAGCTAGCTGGCATCCGTTACATTCACCCCCCTAAACCTCACTCCTCATCTGTGTTGTGTTGAACCACCGCGGTTCAGACCTGCACACGCCCGGACTCGATCCTGCGAAACAGCAGCACCTTGGATCGAGAGTCGAGCGTGCTAAAAATCCAGATAGAAGCCCAGGCTACTAGCTTTCATGCCAGTAGCATTCTTGAAGCATCGGGGAGTGAGGTTTACTTATGTTCTACATGCACAGCTAAGCTGGCTGGCATCTCGTGCCTTCAGAGCTCCTGCCAGGCGCCCTCAGCCCTCCACCAGAATACTCACCTAGTAAGCCAGTGAAGCTGAGCGCTCGAGCAGAGGAGGCGGGCCTGTTCTTTGCCCAGATGCTGGACCACAAGTATCAGTACCGGTTCAGCCCTCCATGGGGCCCTAAGCAAAATCCTGCTAAGGGGCCCTCCTGTACTCTATGGGCCAAAAGGTAACCATTTTTTTAGGAGGTTCGCACCTGATACCTCAGTGTTCCCAATTCAAATCATCCCACCCCATTTTGTCTACAAAAGTTACCAAATATAGTGTTTTCCCCATAAAGGACTAGGAGAAAAAAAATAATTGTAAAAATAATTGAAAGAAAAATAATTGTATGTGATTGAATCACCTTAACAGCTATAAAAGCAGTTTTAGGGTCTGGGCTGCTTGATTGTGCTAGTAGCCTATACTCACTGAGGCTGACCTGTGTCTGTCAAAGACATAGGCTACTGGACTGGCTTCCCCTGATTCCCTTCAATATTTTTTTTCAAACGTAGACTATTTAAACAATCATGTTAATACTTCATATAGGCCTAATTCACGATGTGCATCTATTGTCCAGTATGCAGCACAGAAAATCAAAGTTAATCCATTAGGCTATACTTTCCATTCCATGTTAAGTAGGCCTAAGTATCTAAACCAAAGAAAGCTTGACTGATATTGTAAAACGATTTACTTGTTTTAAAAATGTATGGGAAGAGTGAAATCACCGATTAGGGTAGCCTACTGTACTTTCATCTCGAGCACACACGTTAGGGCTATTGAACGTATTTAAAGATACGGTTAGTATTAGCCTATTATTAGGCTACCTCCGCCTTCATCGGTGTTTGTTTGTGTGTTAGCAAGATAACTCCAAAAGTTATGGAAGGATTTCGAATTCAGGAAAGGTCTGAAATGACTCAAGTAAGGAAGGATTACATGTTGGGAGTGATACGCACTTGGGCGGAGGTCTGCGCTCTCGGAGTGCTTATCTAATTTATTTATTTATTTTAAAATGTAGCCATTTTTTTTTTTTTTTTTTTTTTTTTTAAACGCAATTTGTGGTTATATTTCACAACTTTTGAAAAGTATTCTACTCTACCCAGTATTCTACTGGGAAAGGCTGGCAAGCAAGCCACAGACAGATAAGGGGATTAATCTGCCCTGTTAGGCCAGCAACAGGCATGAGAGATGCAAACAAATGGATCAGTTACTGGCTAGGCTACTCAGATTATTTGTTGACATTAAAACCGAGGAACGAACACAAGTTTACCCGACTTCTGTTCCCGCTGTTCATTCTCTTGACGTTTCTTCTTCTGTTTGTCATGCTCTGAAGGGTAATTCGGTTTCATGATGACTGTCGCTATAATAACTGTACAGTAGGCTACCTGTCGCTTGACTCAAGGGGAGACGGGGCCTTCGTTAACTCGCGGGGCCCTACGCAACTTGCGTAGTGTGCGTATAGGGAGAACCGGCCCTGACAAGTATACAACAAAGGAAGTGTTCCGAAGCAACCCTGGTTCGATTCTGGGTCACGACACCAATGTATCCTGTGTTGAATTGAACCACCGCGGTTCAGCCCTGCACACGCCCGGACTCGAACCCGCGACACAGCAGCACCTCAGATCGGGAGTCGAGCTAACAATCCAGCTAAAAGCCCAGGCCACTAACTTTCATGCCAGCAGCACTCTTGAGGCGTCGGGGAGTGAGGTTACATTAGCAATGGTCACTTAAGGAGATGCTCTCTGAAGAGCTGGACTTTTTTGAAGATGGAGAAGGATGTTCCTACTCTAGTAGGAACTGGTAGTGTGCTCGACCAGCAAGGAACAACAGATGACAAAGTTTGAATTGGCCTGAACGTGCTGGCGGAAGGGCTAGACGCCGCTTGGCTGGGGAGCGCAATGGTTGTGTGGTAACATATGCCTGTATGAGGGCATTCAAATAGGTGGGGGCAGAGCCAGAGAGTACTGTGTAGGCAAGCATTAGAGTCTTGAATTTGGCCAACGGTCAATGTTGCCAGATTGGGTGCCCGCCAAATTGGGCTTCTTTTATATCGTTCGGCGGGGGAAAATAAGCCGTCGGCGGGTAAATAACATTTTGAGTTCAATGGTTCTCTAAGAGAAAAACGTCATCGGGCGTTTTTTTGCTGAAGACGGCGGGGTAATTGGGCGGAAATCAGTCAACCCAATCTGGCAACAACGGTAGCCAGTGTAGCTGGATGAGCAATGGGGTGACATACGCCCTTTTGGGTTGGTTGTAGACCAAGCGTGCCTCTGCATTCTGGATCATTTGAAGGGGTTTCACTGTGCAGGCTGGGAGACCTGTCAGGCGGGCATTACAGTAGTCAAGTTGTGAGATGACTACTGCCTGTACCAGGAGTTGGGTAGCATCTTGAGTCAAGTAGTTCCTGATTTTTTTCGTATGTTGTATAGTGCGTAACGGCACAACCTGGTTACTGAGGCTACATGATCAGAGAAGGTTAGTTGGTTGTCGAAAATGACTCCTACATTTCTTGCAGTCCTGGTAGGTGCAACAGACAAGGAGTCAATTTTGATGTTGATGTCATAATGTATGGTTGGTTTGGCTGAGTGGACTAGCAGTTCTGTTTTTGAGAGGTTTAGTTGGAGGCGGTGTGCTTTTATCCATGTTAATATGTCTGAGAGGCAGTCTGAGATTCGTGTCGAGACCAAGGGGTCGTCAGGTGGAAAGGACAGATAAAGCTGTGTGTCGTCTGCATAGCAGTGGTATGAGAAGCCATGTGAACGGATGATCTGTCCCAAGGAGGTGGTGTAGATAGCAAAGAGAAAGGGGCCCAGTACTGACCCCTGGGGGACCCCTGTGGAGAGGAAGTGAGGTGAGGACTGCTGTCCAAGCCATGATACCTTGAATGAGCGTCCTCATTAACTGTGCTAGGGTTGATGGAAATCCTTCAGCATCTTCTGAAGATGTTGTGTGTGGATGCATTGATTTTTTATTTCATGAATGACCCTGTGCAACCTTGATCTTTGACCATGTGACCTTGAGTGCCTTATCGTTTAATTTGCTCTTGAGCCTTCATGGTGATGAAGATCAACCAAAGTGTTCTGGAGATATAACACAAAATCAGGCGCATAACCAGAAAAACTAATTTTTCATGGAATTAAATTCAAAGAGGCAGTAAAATCTCTAGGTACCACATCCAAGTACCAGCAAACACACTAACATGGCTGTCACATGGTTTACGTTGCCGCCACGTTAGGTTCCGACATGGCGGAAACCGAAAAAGTGAAAGACGGCGTAATGTTGTTATTTTCCGATCTCACCGCACTGTATCGGCAACTTAATGGCAACCTTGCAGGAACCAACACAACTTTCCGGCAACCTTCTTGCAATATAACTGCCATGTAACTGCAAGATTATAGCAACATTGAAACCCATGTGCTTGGAGGTCGCAGTCACATCTTTATTTTACATGACTGCTATAACTGGTGCTGGCTAGATTTGCAGAAAAAGTGGTCCTGTGTTTCGCAGGTGACTGATGGCTACCAACATGCTCATGGCTGACAGATAGCTTGTATATGACTTCAGATGTATTTTTTAGTTAGCCCATCCATGTTAATCCATGTGTATAGCTGTATGGCATAGCACTGTGAACTTTCTATTTTCAACCAGACTTTATGTCCAGCCAGCACCAGTTACATAGGTCAGTCAGATGTATACTAGACACCTTGCCAAGCTCATCAATTCAGTGTCCTGCCACGAGTGATGGACTCATCGGCCGCGTTTCCCAGATTCGTTAATTAGATCTTCTTAGGAGCGTTCTTAAGATCGCTCCAAAGAAGATCTAGCACTTAAAAACTTCTTAACGAATCTAGGAAACGCAGCCATTGACTTTTCAAACTTTAGGTATAGCTGACATTACAACATTTTTCACAGCCATGGTTTGTAAATCTAATTGTCATGATTGGAGAGTAAGATTTAAAATGTACACAATATGCAAATTCATATATTTATGGAAATGTATATTTTGTGGTGTTGCAATGCATTCTGGGTAACTTATCACCATGTGTGAAGGCAACGTTACAGCAATGTTGTTGTTATCAAATGACCATAGCGCCATGTAACAGCAGCATTAGGTACACCATCAAACGGCATGTTACCAAATTGACCTGTCGGCAAAGTTATTTACACCACCAGACAGCAACGTTACCAAATGATCATAGCAAGACATTAAGGCCATATGATTCACATCACCACACAGTAACGCTACCAAAAATAAAAACCCTATGGCCGCTGTCATATTATGGCAATGTTGCTCAAGTCACCTAATGGCAATTTTATAGAATTGTGCCCATGTTGCCAGAAGGTTAAATCGCCCAACTGGCAACTTCAACAACGTGGCTGTTTAGTTTTGTGTTAACTGGGAGTTAACTTGCTATCATGAAATATACTCCAGAGATACAGTAGCCTATTCATGGGTTTCATCAGGTTCCTTTCCACAGGTGTTTTAATCAAGCACCAGTCTGCATTCAATCTAGAGGTGCATGATACTGTGGAGGGACCTGATGAAACCTATGGATGAAACCCATGAAGAGGCCTAGTTTTCAGGAATCGACATGCACATTTGCCCCCTAAGTTATACTCTTGATGTAACATTACTCTGGCTCAATATCCCAGTCAAAGATCCTTGATAACTCCACTTCTACCCTCTAGTCTATGGTCCAGTATTTTACTGAGGCATTTGTAGCTGCTCTCTTTGTTCCATCTAGACAGAAGCTAGGCTAGCCTACTACACCATGGAAGCTTACACAACAGGGATTTTACATTTTGTAGCATACATTATCTAGTTATTCATGCAGAATTCTTCAGAAGTTTCTACAAATAAAATAGGAAATTGGGGAAGTGTGTTTATAAAGTAAATCTTTGTGAGCACCAGCATGTAGAACACTCCACTCAGCATGTTCCATTCAAGAACTGGACCACAATGGCTACTTCTGGTGATGTTACCAAATAACCTCAGTTACCCTTTGCTATGCTATCAAGGTCCAGACTTTTTCTATAAATCGCTGACAACCTAGAATAGGCACATAATTGATACATAATTTGATACATAATTACATAATTGACTTATGGCATACAGTAATCATCACCGTCTGGTCCAAATTCAATTATACTACTAATTATTGGTTCAAATAATTATACAGCTAACTAGCTACTGCTAGCTAGTTAGCTGGTTGATTAAATGGCTAGCTAACTGATAAATTGGGCAATATGATTAAACAGAGGTGGGAACGTTGGCAGTTCAGCAACTTAAGCTAACAGGAAAGATTGTGATCATCAGATGGTTGCCAGATATTGAAGTTGTATACTATACATAAATCAATAATTAAGCAAACTATTTCAAGGGCATGGATGCTCAGAATTCTATGTACCACATGATTTTAGTGCTATTAGACACAAAGAAGTGCTACATTTTGTCGACATATTTCAACTGCGAGTCTTTAATTAACTGGTCTTCATTACTTCATGACATACAGTATGTCATATGTCTGGGCTGTGGGCTCAGTCCGTTCATTTTACTGGGATACATTGAACACATCATACCATTACAAGGAAGTCACTCGTACACCACCACCATGACCGAGATGCAAAACATGTGTTTCAACTCAAGGGAGGGGTGACATTTCTTCAAAGTTAGACCTTAGTTGCAACATGAACTCAACATGAGGAAATACTGCATAATTCAACCAAAAGTCACGGCTTCAAAGCAAGCTAGTTGTTATCATTACTTATAGTACGTTGATTTATATTCAACGATTCTAACGGAAAATCGCAAAACCCTTTGAAAACATTTTCATGGGTGTATGCGTTATCCATCAAACGTGCTAATAACATGTTAAAACTGTGAATTCGCTGAAAGCTGATTTGTCCATACTCTATTTTAATTTATTTTACATGGAATAACACGGTTTAGAGAATGGTAGAGATTAGTTATTGACATGTCTTGATATAATGGAAGCTAACATGGCTAGCTAAAGCGAGCTAGCTAGTGTGAAAACAAGCTAGCCATTGGGATAGATTTAATAAGCCTCATAGCCAGGCTGATGATCTTGAACGGCAACTGTTGAACCTACTAATTTCACCGATTTCCCCTAATTACTGGCCAGAACAGAACATTTGACGAAATTAGGACATAGTTTTACCTGTCAACAAGGGTAATTGCAACCAGGAAGCCCCTTTACTCTTAGCTGCGTTGTGTAATTAGCTATCTAGGCAATTTTGTTTATCACTAACAGTTGGGTAGTTGATTGCTTATGATACAGCAGTCGATGTTTATTACCTTTATCAAAATGTCGTAAGAGGTTTAAGAATGTTCACAATCGCTGTTTTACCATATGCTGACGGTGCTAATTAACCCAAAACATAGCTTAATGCTAACCTTTTGATTGTCAAAAAGCTGCAAGGGGAGGGCGCTCGAGAATCGTTCTCGTCTCCTTAATAAACTAAATAGCTGCTACATGCTAACGGTGGTTTACAGCTAGTTATGCTAGCTAGATGATAGGTTATTTGCCATGGCTGACACAAGTAGTTCACGTTGTTACTCATTAGACTTGTACTTTGTAATGAGTTAATTTGATACAATTAGTTTATAAAAATGTATCTGGCAGTAACATAACTGTGGAAAGATCATTTTAGTGATCATTCCCATTAATACTAGATCCTCAGAACACAAAATGGCCAGACACATCTCAGTGTTGTAGTGGGGACAACCATGTCTTAACATTTGTTGTTATAAAAACGTTCGTGCTTTAAGTAGACATAGAAGCACTTTGAGACGATTCATATATAAACATTACTTTCATCATGTCATGTTAGTTCATTTACACGTTTAGTAAACCGAACGTTTTAATGATTCTTATAGTGCAAAATCAACAGCACCAGAGAGAGTTGAAGCGGAGCTTTGACAACACCCCGCCCTCTGTCGAAGATCGTTACCAATGAAATTGTCCAACGCCTAGTCGGGGAAGTGACGTCTACTGCCAATCTCCCTCCTTCCCGCTCACTCCAGTGTTAGCAGAGGAGGAAAATCGTTCACCTCGAGTTTCAGAGCATTGTTTTTTTCTTTCTACATGGAGGAGCCAGGGAACCCCATTGCCCTGTTGCAAAAAATTGTCCACGGTAAGGTTATCTTGTATTCGTCATGTACTGAGTATGCAAACTGTCAGGGTTCTGCAGAATGAGAACACCCGTAAAACACTTTTTTGCAGCATTGCTACAATGTTTAGCTAGCCCTGGTTGGCTACATTGTAACCTGGAATCCACATGTATCAACGCTCCACAGAGGGATTGCCTCAGAGAACGCGAGTTGGCCATAAGTTAGCCGCTTAGCTAGTTAGCATAGGGAAATACTACAAATGCATGCTGAGATTGTTTTATTAAGCTTCACATAATTCTTACTAAATCATCAGAGGACAGTTGTTACACAATGAAATGTCAAAATCATTGTTTCTAATTATAATCACTATTTTAAAAGACGACTTATTGACAAATGTGTTAGTTACATATGGAAACAAAACAAAAACAATTTTGTGACACACAAAATTATTGAAGTTGTTTGCCACTGCATTAAATTACCATTATGTAAATAATAAAATAACATTTTAAAGTGTCAGTCATTTTTGCGGGTGTTGGTCTTGCACCATAAATATACAGTGAGGCTATAGGCTATCTGATTGTGTTCAGTTAAGTTGGCTCAATGTTATTGTCTAATATGTTTGAGGATTTTCATTTTTAAGGAACTGGTCTGCCAGAAACCATGTCTGAGTCCTCAGAACTTCTGATGCAATGTGATGAGGAGGACCTTGATCCATGGCAAAATGGCAACGATGATGCTAAGAGCGAAGGAACTAAATCAAATGGTAGTAAAACAAGCAAAAGTGAGTTGTGTTGTCCCTCTGTTGCAAATGCGCCATATTGTCACACGTTAATCTTTGTCACTGTATGATTTTTAATTTACGCTTCTTCTATGTAGCACCGTCTGCCGGATCCCCTGCTGTCTCTTCAGCTGCACAAGTGCCAACAGAGGGCAAGAACGCTGCCTTGCCCATCGTCAGTGCCACAGGTGAATACCCCTGATTTTGCTGCAGTAGGCACCATTATGACATGGTTGTTGTATGATGGGTGACAGCGTCTGTATTGGTCTTGTTTACTTCTCAGCCCTTCCTCTGGGTCAGACGCTAACACCTCAGGTTCAGTTTCCGCTCCAAGGGGCACCTAGCATCACACCAGGTGTTGGTGCCCCAAGCAAGCCTATCTACATTGCCCCACAGGTATGTATGTTTGTGAAAATACATTAAACCTAATTAGTTTTAGTTGCCACAAATTCATGATTGAGTGTTGCGGATTTTGTTTTATTTCTGTAAGGTGATCATTGTGTGTATGTGTGCATGGATACATTTATTTCAGTCTGTTCCGGTAGCAAGCCCAGTTGGTTCAGCTATGGGGAAGACAATTGGATTCATCTTGAATGGTCAAACCTATTTGACTGCTGGTAAGCCTGTGCAGATTTGGATTTGGAAGAAGACTGACTTCTTCCTATTTGATCATTGTCTTACATTTGGATTCACAAAACTGGCTGAAAAATTGTGTTATGGCTCCTCTAAGAAGTTAATGTTTCTGGTGCCGTTCTTGACAGTAGAATGACACAAAACAAACAGATTTTCATTAAACTTGGATTGATGTAGAATGGGCCTAGGAATCCATCATATTTTGTACTGGATCCATAAATTATTTGTTGCTATCGTAGACATTGCAAGAGTACTTGGATTTGTCTTTTGGTGGAGGCCTGAGTCAAAGATAAAGTATGGATAGGTGTTTCATTGCTTAGGTAATGAATTCACTGGGGATCAGCTTTTCAAAATATTTGTGGTTGTTCATCATATGAGCATGTATTCACAGTGTTGAAGTAATCAGGGAATCCTTGATAGCAGTTGGGTGTGCTGGCAAGCTAACCAGCTTTTCACCAGAAGCAGAACAGATGATGCTAGCAAAATAGATATTTGGCAACATTGTGCTGCTTAGTGCAGATTTGGTAGCCTGGCCGTTTGGATTTGATTATGGTGCATGTTTCAAACTGAAAAGCCTGAAAGCCAGCCCGAATTTATCCTGTTTTTCCAAGTTCTGTGCTGTGAATATCTAGTCTGACGAGCCAAACCCACATCAAGATGTAGGGTCTGGACACTCACCGTAGACAGGGCTCAATCGGAGGGGTGGGATAAACAGTTGTCTTTCAAATTCCCTCCCCGCAATAGGATAACGCTAAACGAATCATCTTCTTGTTTTCAAGTAGCAGGATGCGTAACCTTCCCTCTCCACGCAATAGGATAACGCTAAACGAATCATCTTCTTGTTTTCAAATAACAGGATGTGTTACCGTCGCAACTTCTGGTCGCATGTCAGTCACCATTATGTTAAGCCCACCCATCGACTCTATACATTGGCCCGCTGGTTTTTCGAGTTCTCAGCTCCCTGGCTCTATGGATCGTGCCTAGACTGCCCCGCCAGCCAAATTACATTTGCTGCCGCTAGGGGCGTCTAGATTTCTAGGCTAGTGAATATCTTGTGTGACAGCAGAAATCAATCAATCTCGCTTCTCTATTGACAGTGTTTTTTTTGTTTCTTTTCTTCCGAGTGAAGAAAATCAACTAAAGTGTGCTCAGATGACGTAGATGAGTGCTACACTGCTGCTCAACAGACCATAATGGTGTAAAGTCTGCCCAAACAATTTGATTGGCCCGAACACATCTTATTCTAGCATATCATTCATATCTGAAGCAACTCAAGATCAAATTTTAAGTCTTGAACCGAGGTCAAAAATTCACAGGGAATAGCTTAAGCTGCTAGCAACAATTATGTTTATATGCACTTGTCCATTACAGGGATGGAAGTCATATTAACTGATTAAAAATTAATGATATTGTCACAATATTTCCCTATGATACCAATACAACATAAGTAAAAGATAACATGTTAGTTAAGTATATACTTTGATTAAGTAAACCTGTGGTATTTTATCAACTTAAAAACCACACTGTACCCTGCCAAGATCTGTAAAAATCTGTCATCACCATCATGAACGCATGGAGACTGCGGGTAGTAGTGTTGTGTTCACAAATTAGTTGAGAACAGTCCTGTGTTGTATTTTAAAATGTGAATGTATCTGGAAAAAAAGCTGTTTATGTTATGTTGTGTGTTACACTAAATCTTGTCTTTCTTAGGAACAGGCCATCCAATGATTGCCCCCAAGATGATGGCGCCAGCACAGCCCTCACTGCAGGTGCCAGTGACCTTGACCATTACAGGACCTTCGGGGGTGCAGACGGTCACTGCCATGGCCTCAGCTGCAACGGTCAATGCCATGGCCTCAGCTGCTGGTCCCCAACTCAACCTTGCCCCCTCAGGCATTGCACCCATATCCTCACCTCCGATGGTTGTGACACCCCCGACTGTTGTGACACCCCCAGCTGTCGTGCCAACCAGTATGGCCACTGTGTCAGGTAGTGTACATATGACCGCGCATCAGCAGGGAATGTATTACAGCTACGTGTTAGTTGATCCATGCTCAATCATCACCTGTATACAGTGCTGAATGAATGGCATGATACGATGTGACACTGATAAGCTTTCCTACCTATCCACCTTATTCCTTAACCCGGAAATATGTATCGTTCCGATACTGTTTTCAACTTCTGTTCATTCTGTTTACATGTGCGTTCTCGGTAGCTAACTAGAATATGCTTCAACTTACATTTCTTTGTACATTCTTCGAAATGTTGACAATTCTGCCCTTAGCATGGTATACTCTGTCCTTCAAACACCCCTAAACGTTCGTTTTTAAAAATGTGCAGCTCACTGAGTGGTTACTGGTCTTCAACGATCTTCTATAGCAAGTATAGCAGCGAAATACAGCTTCTGTCATCTTTTATCATGATTTTCGAAATCCCAGAAGTACTTTTTCAGATACCTCACAACCGTGTGTGCCTAATATAACACAACAGAATTTGAGGATCGATGAAGACCAGTAACCACTCGGTGAGCTGCACATTTTTAAAAACGAACGTTTAGGGGTGTTTTAAGGACAGAATAGTCCATGCACAAAGCGAGCAATGTTAAAGCCATACAGAGCTCCATTCTAAATCTGCCAAATTCCACAAACGGGCTCAATCGTCGAGATTTCGGTGTCAAACACTCGTTTTCATGCTAGGCAATACAGAAAACAGACTTAAAGTGTAAAATACCGAAATATTCCTTTAAAGAGAAACTATGCAGGATTGGCGATTTCAGCTTAAGTTTCGGTTTCGTTTTTCATTTTCGCTCGTTTTATGCTTGCATATTTCTCTGCAGAGCTTCCCCGACAGCTTTAGCGTGTATATTTGTACATATATAGGATATAAATATATAAATTGCAAGCGTGGTTCTTCTTGTTCTTTATGCATCTCAGCCTTCCAGATGTAAACAGGGAATGATCGTCTCCTGAAAAAACTGCACGGTTGCAATAGCGGATAGGGACACTGGGGGCGGGAGGAAATATTACTGTTTTCGATAAAACTGGTCAGTCAGCAAAACAACGATTTCTAAGCGATTTTATGACTATGAAAAAGTTGCATAGGGTCTCTTTAAAATAAATACAATGCAGCTTCGGCGGAAATAGATAACCGTTTTCGGTGTCATGGCGACCCCCATTGTTGGCTGCGGAATATCGTGAATATCAAGGTTGACTTCATTCAACAAATATTGTTTTTTGATAATTATGAAATTAAATATGACCTGCAATATTAACACTATATCAGTCAAATGTGAGATTGATTATGGTAGTGACTTACTGGACTTATGGTCTACCTATGCCTTTCTTCTCTCTCAGCAACTCCACTTCGCGTTGCCAGTCCGCAGTCAATAGCTCCTGTGCTGAGTCCTAGTCCACGCACAGTTTCTGTTGCCAGGGGAAACAGCTCAACCACAGTGAGTGCGCTGACCACCACCCCTGCTGTGCCGCCACCCCCGCCCCGACTTGCAGCTCCGAGCTCCAGCACCTTCCAGCTCAGAGGTAAGACTTCTGCAGGAACTGAAGCGCACGAGTCAGCATGTACCAGTGACAAAGAACTTTCTTTGATCTCAACGTTTCGGCCATGTAGACTTTCCTCAGGTGAATCAAGGGTATTCAATTCAAAGAGGTCCAGTTACTAAAATTTCCTCCCAGCAAAGGTCCGAATCTTATATTGTCACTCAAAATAGTGTAGACTACCCTGATGTTAATAAAATCAATAACGCATGTACATTTCTAGGCCTATTTAATTTATTGCTAAATTTCAAGTGTTTTCAAAGTAATATGCTTTTAACATACCAACAAGTCTTAACTTGAATGGTAGCCTACGTGAATGCAAAACAATACTGTAATTGTCTACATTTCAATAAAGTTAACAGACAACAGACACTGAATTTATTCTGAATAAAATAAATATAAAGTGCAAACACAGCTTTGAGCAGCCTGAACTATGGGCCTATATTTCAAGTAGGCCTAATGTAAAACATTCAGAATCTTTTGAATAAAATAAAAGTGTATCTTTAAGAAGACAAATACTGCTTTCTGAACAGCTGCATCAAGCTGTGCCAGCACATCGGACTCGGGAGTGCTTTTCAAGTTTGACTTGCCCTCACTGCGGACTTCTGCGCGTAGGATACCTTTCCTCAAATTACCCGTATTTGATCTCATAGTGACGCTAACGTTACCATTTTTTTAAAATCAACACCACAGTTTCACAGCACATATTCACAGCAGAACGATCATATTGGTCCGTCAATTCATCTTTAAAAGTTTGGTTTTCACCATCTATTTTTGAGCAAGCCATTTTCTCTCATCTCCTCTCTACCGCTAGGCCTATTCTCTGTTGCTGAAACGTAAACAATCGAGTTGATTGGCTTGGCTACTGATGATGCTTTTTCATAATATTAGGCAGACAATTTTAACGGGTCCGGACAGAACCGTCACTGGGTCCGGACCCAGACCGCCGTCCGCCATTTGGTGATGCCTGGTCTACATGACCGAAATGAATAAATGTTTGGCATGCGTAATGGACAGTGTGCGGAAGTTTCTCTATAAAGTATTAACTGATTAGCTTTACCTTATCCAACGCACCTGTCCCCACAAAAGAGGTGTGGAAAAGCGGTTTTCAACTAAGTAGAGCCTTTCTTTGATCTCACAATAGGCCGCGAGCTAGATAGGCCTACCGTGCACCCCCCCCCCCACCTCCCAACAAAACCATACTTTTTTGAAAGGTCTGGGTGTGTAGAATATGAATCTGAATGTCAACATTGAAAATTTTGGGATGCACTACCTGTTTTAGCCCTGAGAATAGGGAAACCCTAAAAACCGGGCTGGTACAAGGGCTGGTAAACAACCTGTTTGCAGATCTGAATTTGTTCTGCAGGTCCTGTCTGGAAAGGATCCCATTGATGCCTGTTTCTGAACTTCCCATTTCACGACTTCCAGCACTGTAACCAGCAGTGAAATTGCTTAAACCTAAATTGGTGCCTTAAACTCTTACCAAATCGTTTCAGGAAGTGCAGAAAATATTGTTTTCTTCTAAATGAAGATTTAAATGCAGTTGTTTACTCAATTCCAAAGAAAACACATGCTCCTGGGTTTTTGGTGATTTAGAAACGTTAAAAAAAAGATTGTGTGCAAAAATGCGCTAAACCGTCCTTGCATAGCTAGATGTGTTCACGTTTGTGTTCATGTAGCTTGCGTAGACGATCAGCTCTTAAGGCGAGACACTACAGTTGAATAGGGTAAAAATTTTAAATAATAGGTATCACCATGAAACTTCCTCAGTTGATTACTTACACAAGTATGAGAAAAAAATGTATTACAAGTTTTTGAAATGTGTATGTTTAATTATGCAAATTAGGCATTATCTCATTAAATATGCATGATTTTGCATATATTTCCGGTAGATAGATCTGAGCATATGATAAAGCCAGGTGCAAAATTATTCTTTCATGTTGTTTACAAGCAAGATTACAATAAAATTACAGAAGGATTTCAGCATATCTGCTTTCATTGCCTAGGAAATCCAAATATACTGTCCATAGCCTTAAAAAAACGATTTTTGCCATGCTTTTTTGATTAGCATGTCACATAAATCAGGCCAGGAATGATGTATTAACAAATCCCTCTGTAAATGTCTTCGGAATACTGTTAAGTGTATAACTGGAAAGTTTGGTGTAGATAGGTGCTACAGAGGCTGAGAAGTATCTACCGGAAAATGACTCAAAACCGCAAATAACTAGTTTTGAGAAAACAGCCTTGAAACACAGCCAATGAGATTCGTTCTCAGCTTAGACTCGTCTTTGAACTTTCGCGATTGGTTGCTAATACAAAGGAAATGTCCATATTTGGATTGCACAGCGTTATGCAGGAGAAGCAGGGCTTTCCAACAGTGTGAGACACGATATGATTTGGATGACGGTCGCGGGAGTACATGACACTTTAGAATGGGAACTTTTGAGAAAATGTGGAGAAATACATAGGCGCGAGCACACAAAGGTTCGTGAAATAAACACCTAAATGTGCAAATCGGACTTTGTTGTTGTAGTAGGGTGGTAGAATACATGCTAAGGTAACAAACTAGCACAAAATCTCGAAATTGACCGGAGGTCACAAAAACAATGTTTTCAACTGCCGTGTCTCGCCTTAAGTTAACGTGAATGTTTTGTTTTGGTGTGAAACAACATGCCAGTGAGTGACTTGCTTAATGTACCTATGTCATTGCAGTACCCTCAAGCCACTCCAAAGCGGCCAAGTCTTGTCCACGGTGCAGATCTCCATACAAGATGGTTGCCTCTCTGCGTGGGTACATGTGTGTAAGTATTTGCTGTTTGACTGTGCTGTGCCAGTGGCCAACTGAAAAAGGGAGGAAACGTTCTATGTTACACTTGATGGGTGTCAAATGATGTGTGTGAAGTGAAAACTCTTGTCCTCCTACCAACAGCTATGTAACCAGTTTCTCATGAGGGCCATTCAAAAGCTAGAGCCCACAAAGAAGAAAGAGAAACGCCTCAGTATCCTCTCAAACTCAAAGAAAAAGCCTGCAGCCTCCAAAGCCGCCAGCAAACCTCCGCCCCCCGTACGCACCCCCAGGTTTGCACCAAGCTCCGAGGAGGAGGAGGAAGAGGAGGAAGAGGAAGATTACGAAGAAGAGGAGGGCGGATCCAGGCGTCATGAAGAGGACGCGGGCAAGCTGATCATGCTGGTGGAGGATTTCTACTATGGCTTGGATCGCGGTGTAGAAGTGGAGAAGACGCCTCCAGAGGAGGCTCTGATGTTCAAGTGCCACTTATGCGATAAGAAGCTCAAGAATAATCTCAAGTAAGAACATTGTTAGATGTAACAACTTGCATTAAGCATGGATGACTTTTGCAAGTGCATCACAACTTTTCTTTTAAAAAGGGACACTGCAGTTTTTTTTTTTGTTTTTTTTCAATTTCTCAAATGGATTTTCTTTCTCTTAATCAAACCTATGCCTGGGAAAGCATTGCATGACACAGACATAGTGCTGTGCGATATGGACAAAAAGTTATTTCCCGATATAGGCAATTCTATACCACGATAACGATATATATCCCGATATAGAATTTCTACTTAAAATTATATATTTACATCCACACATTAATGCAATTTTTTCTTATAATTTCTAAAAAAAAATGTTTTAACAGTTGTGGTTGTGTACAGTAGGTGTAATTAAGTGACTGTCACTTTAAGAAATACGTGAGAGAAAATAATGACGTTAAACCCAATAGTAAGCCTAAATGATCTAAATGCCATAGCCTAGATTGGTTAGCAACAGACATTTGAGAGATGCAAGTGAGCAAATCAACTTGATATTAGCCTATACTTGTGTGTTACAATAGCATCACTTAAACTAGCAGCATGTCTCGCTGTTAATAGCACTGCTGCGCATACCAGTGTGTGTGAGGGGGGGAAAGACGCACAGCCACAGGCTAGCTTTTAGGGGAGACCTGCCTTGCACGCACCGCTTCTTCAGAAGAACACAGTCATTCTTAAACGTATTGTAAAGTAGGCTAACATTAGGTGTTGTGACATTTGTAATTTCAGGGTATTGCAATACTTTTGTTGTATCGGTGCACCGTGCAACACTAGTCTTTATGCCAACGTCAAAAAAATGTAATTTGTTTACTATTAGCTGCCTGCGTTCATTTGCCTGGCCACCCATCCCGAGTCAGTAAATTAATTTTACGTTGCCCGCTGCCAGAAGCGGCAACGCACCTGCAGTTAAATTGTCTGAGCAGTCACAGCCATTACGATATAAACAGTAGAGGACTGTATCGTACGATAGACATTTTTCTGTCGTACAACGATATGTACCGTAGTATCGCACAGCACTACACAGACATGTATACATTGAACACATTTCTTCTTCCCTGCAGGATGATGGTGCACACGAAGCATCACGTAGAGATGGACCAGCAGTATGAAGCAGAGACCCAGACCACTTGCCAACACTGTTTCCGAAACTTTGCCTCACCTCTGAGCTTGCAGTACCATGTGGAGAGTGTGCATAGCCAAGCAGAGTCCTCCAGTAAGTATTTCCCAACAACAATGTGCCACGTTTGACAGTACAAAGGTTATGTATTGTTGTACAAGTGCAACAGATTAATCAAATCAAAAAGTATTTCTGCATTGTACTGCAATATTGCTGAATTCTGCAAATCTATGATTGGAACATCTCTGAAGAATAGGTAAGGGATAATGTATAGAACGCCGGTCATTATCGGAAAATAATTCCCGACAGGATGAACAGAACCCCGACGCGCAGCGGAGGGGTTTTGCTTCGTCCTGAAGGGAATTATTTTCCGATAATGACCGGCGTTCTATACATTATCCCGCTTATTATATGGCTACTTGCCAAAAAGAGAAATGAAACTTAACTCAATGTGTCTTTAGCAATGACTTGGCTACCGTTTGGTGGCTTCCGCTAACTTCTAGAAAATAAATAGTTCGCCACAGTTGACAGTTGTTAGGTGTTGCCTGGCAACATACTTGGTAACTTTCAATGAAATTCCATTGCAACCAGCGAACGGCTTTGTTGCGGATTGATATGAAAGACGTGAATTAGAAGCACAAAACCCGTTGCCATTGACAGCGGTCATTATATACTTTCACCGGTGATTATACATATTAATCACCGGTAGAACGTTGGGGAGGCCCATTCAAAGTGAATGGGAGCTCTCTCAACATTCTAGAGAGCCATATAATAAGCTGGTATACTGCAGGTGATACTGTGTGTCTGGCACTCAGTAGCCTGAAGTTCCGGCAAACAGGTGGCATTTTTTTACATGAGTAAGTCGTAACTGTAATGCTCTTCTCATAACAGCAAAGTGTAGGATCTGTGAGCTGGCCTATGAGAATGAGCCTGTTTTCCTGCAACACATGAAGAATTCCCACAAACCTGGAGAGATGCCATATATCTGCCAAGTAAACAACTCCTCTTTTCATCTCATATTTCCATCACCTTACTCATTCATGCTGTGGGAACATTTTGTAACCTCTGTGCAAAGAGATAGAAATCATGATTAACATTGTAGACCTTTTTGTCTTCCAATCACTCCCTTGCCTCTACTTTCAGGTGTGCGGATTTCGCTCCTCTTTCTACCTGGACGTCATCTTCCACTTCCGCGATGTCCATAGCAACACTACCCATCTGCTGTGCCCCTACTGCCTGAAGGTGTTCCGCTCCAGCAGTAACTACCAACTGCACTACAGCCGCCACCAGGTACACACACTGCTCAGTTGGATGGGAGCCATTCTAAGATCTTACCCATGTACATGTCATGCTCTTATGTGATATTGTCATTATGTTATTACTCTAACGATACATTACAACAAACAGACAATAAAAGACTGGGGAGTTATTTGTGTTACTTTATGGCAGGAGAAATTTTTTTAAATAAGAATTGCATGTCATTGTGTTTATAATTTTTCCAAGAGACACAAAGACTTGATTAGTTGGATTGATAGACTGAACAAACATTTAGACATTTTTAAGAACTTTGACTAATGTCTCTAAATGATATCACTAAGCCAGTTAATAGAGATCTGTACATTCATATCACCATTCTACTTAACTGCTGAACCAATCACAGTAGTTTAAAACTCTGTGGTGTAACAGTTGTAGTTTTAGCTACATTTCAAGTGCTTGGATTACCTTTCATATACAAGGACGTGTGCCGATATGTATTGGTGAATCTCAGTTGTAATGTCAGAAGGAATCTGATTGACGACCGTTGTGTGTTTTTGTTTTATTTATTGGTACAGAAAAAGTCTGTGTTGCATTGTGACAAATGCCGGTTGCAGTTCCTCTTTGTGAAAGATCGGGCTGAGCACAAGCTCATGCACCACAACACACACCGCAAGCCGTACCAACTTGAAGGACTGAAGCCGGGCACCAAGGTGAGCGAACAATGGCCATTTGTCTGGACCATTTCTCCTTGTGCAGTCCACTGTTGTATTGTACAGGCCATACATTACCCTCTGGGCCTTTGAAGGGATAAAGGGAGAAAACATCAAGGTCCATAATGAGTGTGGGCAATGCTAAGTGTAGCCTACATTTACTTTATTTACAGTGTGTAGATACATAAATTCCTATGCAACGTCATGAACGCATGCGTGCGCAAGCAAGGGGCAGAAAGCACCATGAACAGCATTAAGCAGCTGCTCTCCGTGAAAAGATTAAAATGACTTTTAGTGCAAAAAACAGCACCATTCGAAATGACGATGGTTAGAGAATGTTCAGGAACGTAAAGTACTGCATTTCTTTGCCAAAAAACACCAAAACCGCCAAAAAAACAATGTTATATTAATAACGACAACGAACACCAAACTCTGAAATGAGATGTTATCATCATTTAAACAACAGTGGCATACAAAAAATGCCGATTGTAGCTTACAGCAGCTGGTTATTAGGTTAACTTTATAACGTTTTGACCGGCCACCATAGACGGTAACCTGGCGTCTTCTGCGCGCGCATCTAGTTTTGTCGGTAAACGGGAAATACGTGTATGTCATGCACCTGTCCAAAAGAGTCAAGATAGAGGTCCAACACCAAATGTTACTTGCTATTCTTTTGTGTAGATACCTGTATAGTAAGGATATTTTGATTTGGATGTAAGCAGTAAATCTGTTTTTGTGTCTTTCTCGAACAGGTGACAATCCGCACATATGCTGCCATACCACCGACGCCCAAGCAGTTGCCCTACGGCAGTGCTGGGGGGGCGCCTCGGGTGATCGAGGTGCCATCCATTCCCCATCAACCAGAGCCACGACCCGCTAGACAGCCTACGCCCACACGCTCCATCACCCCCAACTCCACCCCTGCCTTCCCCAAACCACTTACCCCAGTCAGAGCACATACCGCCAACACCCAAAAGTCCCCTCCCAGTAAAACCTCCCCAATTGCCCGCCTGTCTCCACTCCCCCCTCCCTCTGCCCAGCCCGTCCCATTCAGGAAGGTCCCCAGCGCGAGCTTATTGGACCTGATGACCAAGTTTGATGAACAGAAGTGAGTTGTTATTCAGGCTTTGTGTGAAGAGATCTTGTTCCACCCACTCACCGGTTTAGGGGAAAGGCTTTGTTCTTTTAAAAACAGTGTCCTGCTTAATTCTATAGGAAGTCTGAAGAAAGGCCTCACAATTCGACTTCATAATTGACCGATGCAGAATATTTTCATGTTATGTAACAGGCCCGAAATGCACGTCAGCTTAACAGGATCTCATTTGACCCACTCACACATTGTTAACACTCGTCTACTCTCTCAGGTCCACGTTGGAAAAGGGAAGCTGTGTGGAGTGCACCTTTGAGGTTCCCAACTACACCCACCATTACCCCACTTACGTGCACTGCTCGCTCTGCCGCTACAGTACCTGCTGCTCCCGTTCCTACGCCAATCACATGATCAAGTGAGTGCCCGCCACAGCTCACAGACAGGCCGTGGTGTTATGGTCTCTCTCTCTCTCTCTTGCTGTAGACGGTGTGCTACTGTGGGCTACTGTGGGCATCAGACAGCACACTACATGATAAAGGAAATTAATCCATCTCTCCTCTGTTTTCACTACAGCAACCATGTTTCTCGCAAGACTGGAAACTTGAGCAAGTACTTGTCCATGTTTAGACCATGTCCAAGGTAACAGTCCCATCCAAACATTTTGAAAACTTACTGTACCTTAAAATTCTGTATACTGTAATTTCCAGCTATGGCCAAGGCCTTTCTCCAAGCTAATGTACACCGTTGGAATCGGAACCAATTCATGTAAGTTG
The DNA here is from genome assembly GCF_963854185.1 of Sardina pilchardus. Lineage (NCBI taxonomy): Eukaryota > Metazoa > Chordata > Actinopteri > Clupeiformes > Clupeidae > Sardina > Sardina pilchardus. Next base: position 25,162,402 of record NC_085017.1, read on the forward strand.
AAACTTGCTAAGTTGAAAACTGCTGTGTTGCAGGGACGTGCGGTTGTACTGTATGTCATGTGTTTACAACACTGAAGTGGGTGATATGATGGCCAACCATCTGGACGAGAACCCAGACCATTATGGAAGCTCCTTCAAACCTGCAGGTCAGATCACAATGACAAACCGCTATAGAGTGTTCCAAGATGGGCTCTGGGAAAAAAGCATGACAAATGTTGTCTGTAGTAGTCCTACACAGCAGTAAACTTGCATTTTATTGTTGAAAATGTTGTGCGGTAACAGGGTCTCAGAAATAGAAAGCTGAAGACACATTGCTACATTTACTTCAATGTTTGTGTGTTTCTTTGTTTTATTTTTTCATATAGATGGATTCTCCTTAGGATTCAAAAGGTATGAAAACATTCATTAATAACCTTTTTAACCAATTTCACGATCACTCAAAATGACTACTAGAAGTATTTATATGTTAAATATAATATGTTGTTTTACAGGTTTGTCATCATACCAAATGCACTCCTACAGGGAGGTGGCTCTCTTATCATCAAACATCCTACAAACGTTGGAAAAGCTGGAAAGGATAAGAAGCTGACACCAGGGACCATAACTATCAAGAAAGAGCCAGAGACGCCTCTCTCTACGGAGCAGCTGCAGATCGTGTTATTCGCCCTGTGCTGCGGTATACCCCAGGCTGCCGCCCACTTTAAAACCCCGCCGGCCCACATTCAGGCGTGGCTGATCGAACGCAAGCAGCAGGGGCCGAGCAAGGGCCGCCGCGGCCTGGGGCCCCGAGCGGCCGACCGGCTGTCCGAGTGGGTCCTCGCGCAGCGCGAGCAGCAGCTGCCCGTCAACGAGGAGAAGCTGTTCCAGAGGGCCAAGGAGTGCGTGGGCGGCAGCGACCCGGGCTTGTCGCACGACTGGGCCGTGGACTTCCTGCTCCAGCACGAGCTCGGGGTGCAGACGGTGGGCACGGCGGGGCGCATGCTCCCCCAGAGCGTGGAGGAGGGCGTGCGCTCGTTCACCCGCTTCATGAAGAAGCAGGTCGGCGGCGCCCAGGGCTTCGGGCTGGGCAGCGTCGGAGCCGTCGACGAACTGGCCGTGTTCATCGATCTGGACAAGCTAGACCAGGTGTCGTCCCTTCCTTCGGTGTTCCGACTGTCCGACCCCGGCGAGCCCATCATGGACGTGGTCTTGTCCGCGATGGCGGATGGAACGCTGCTCCCTGCTATGGTGTTCCTGAAGGGTGTCCCGCCATCTTGCATGGCGGCTGTTCCCGCCTCCGTCTTCCTCGAGGCTCGACCGGAGGGTTTTTCGGAGGAGGAGCGTCTGGAGCTGTGGCTGGCCAAGGTCTGGCGCCCGTTTATCAACCCCAGCGCCGGGGGGAAAGGCCTACTGGTGATGGATCCCTACCGAGGGCACCTGGTCGATGACTTCCTGGCTTCCCTAAACAGCGCCAACACTCTGCCCGCGGTGGTTCCCAAGGCCTGCTCCTGCTGCCTGCAGCCCCTAGAGGCCTGCACAGGCCCGGTGCTCCGCGAGTTCCTGCAGGCGTGCTGGACGCAGCAGGTGGCGTCCGCTCCCGAGAACCTCATAGGGGCGCAGCCGGACGAGCTGGCGCTGCTGCTGATCGGATGGCTGGCGGAGTTGCTCCAGGTGCTGGGGGCTCGTCCAGACCTGCTGCAGCGGTCTTTCAAAATGGCAGCGGAGCCTTTGGAGACGCAGGCTGGGGAAGGGCCCGCGGGTCTGGTGCATGAGCTCACCGCGGCACTCCTTCAGTCCAACCCGCCGGAGAGCGAGGGGGATGGGGATGGGGAGGCGGATCGAGCGGCCACCCCTGCATCCTGGCCGTCACCTTCCACCAACCGCAAGAAGCTCAAACAGGTATTTGAGAAGGACAGCGACCTGGAATCTTTCCATGGCTTCGAGGAGGCAGAGATTGGACACTGAGGCAGAAAGGTTCGCTCACCAGACAAGGTCTGCGAACAGTGGCACCATGCATTGTAGATGTAGACTAGTGGGTACCACTAGTTTACTGCGTGGTTAGCCAGACCTTTCTGATTCTAAGAGCCTAGATGGGGCCATATGTGATGATCAATACATCTTCCTTCACATTGGTGTTGGACTACACCTTTTATGTTTTGGACTTGTGAAACTACTGCTGCAGTTCTCTATGGTGGAGCCTCCATATTAACCGGAAGACGGAACCTGAATACACAACCTAATGTAAATAGTTCTTACCATATGCTTTATTTGTAAATCTGGAACTTGTTCACTGTTTCTTTTGTACTGACACATAGTTTATGCATCTTTGTCTTTATTCCTGTCCAGAAGATTTTGTTATTTAGATCAATATAAAGATATCCTGACACAGAATGGGCATTAAAAGGCTTGAAGGAGAAACTGCCTCAAGTCCTTTTGCCATTCAGTGTGTGCTGCTGTTTTCTTCCAGACTGTAATAACACTGTAGACTGTAAACTGAGACCTAACAGATTTCAAGTAAAATATATTTTTGTATCTACAAATCACAACTCCTGAATTTAAGCTGAATGTTTTTTGCATACCTACTGTTCAGGACCCTCAAGTCAAACTTTAGATTCTTTCTCACCTTCCATAAGAATATCAAGCAACCAGCTTTAACAAGTCAGAAAGCTGCTTTTAAAGATGTGTTTCAGTGGAACAAAACATCTAACCAAGAACATGCCTTATAAAATCATATGGACTTTGAAGAGGTTAATGTATACTCTGGTTCAATAAGATTCCCTGTAGTACTCTATATAAGGTGTGTAGTTTCATGTTAAACTATGCATTTGTTTTTTTATTTCTAGGATCTGCTCTGATGACTATTATACGTGTTGGTTGACCCAAGTTGGTCAAATCTGATTACAACTATAATAAAGATTTCTTTGTCTTATACGCACATTACCATCAATTCAGGAGTCTGCATGTGTGTTACATATGGAAGAATCTCCCTGGCTAAGCTGAATAGAAGACTCCTCTATGGACTTGTTGCTCTTCTATCTTACTCCCTAAGCTACACGTTCTGTGGCAAGCACCAAAGAGTGAACTCGCACCAAATGCTAGTCAGGGACACTAGTATGGAAATGTTGTGGAAATTGCTACTGAGATAGCATGGGTATTGCATGAGTTAGTGGATGAATATTGGTGTAAGATGAGGTATGTCCTCTGTACAAATAGTGCAGAAATGTCTGATAAGGCAAAGAGACAGGGCTATTTGCAGTTACCCAATTGAACAAGACAGCAACCTTTTTTTTATGTCTTACATATTTATTGTTATACAAAAGAGAAAGCAAAAAAAGGGACAGCCATTCTACATCAGCAGTAATTTACTCAGTGAGGCTGGAACAAACATGTCATTCAGACGTGGAAGGGCAAATGCAGATGCAAACAGCTCTCATTCAAATCCACTGGAACACAAATCACATGGAGAAGAAATTACCATCATGTCACTCTTCAAACCAAGGAATGCACACTATATTTTGTAAGGATATCCAGTGGTTGATGCCAGATAGCTGAAGCACACTGACATACTTAACTTGTCCTGTTATAACTCACCTGACCATGTGTGCAATATCCCAGTTCGTCTCAGATGACAGGGGTCCAACAATTTCCACTCCCTCCTGTGTCACAATTGCAATCTCATACTGCAAACCAAACACAGAACATTAGCAACAATTAACTTATGGATTTGGAATAGATTAAATGTGGGTATGGAGGGGGGAAATTAATCACACTACAGGGGCCAAACTGAATACATCAATTGCCAACTAGAGGACAATCTATGAAGCTTTAGTTGCTCTTAAAAGAGGCCAACTGCAATTTTTGCAAAAACAGCTAGAGGACTGCAGGAGTGACAATCTCTAACCAAAATTGTATGAGATTATGGATTTCACCTTTAAAAAAAATGAAAAAAGGCTTCATAAAGCTCATGCATATTTTGGTAACGACAAATGGATTGTCACTCAAAAAATCTTGGGGGTATTTATTTCGTCGTGGAGTATGTTTGAAAGGAGCAGAGTAAGTGCTCACCCGGTTGTAGGAGCGGGCATCACGGTAGTAGAGAACCTTCAGGCAGCGTTCGATCAGCTCCCGTGCCTCATCCTTTGTGATCTCCACCTTGTTTTCCACCACCTCTCTCATCAAAGGCTGTACACATAGAGGCAGGGAAATGAAGAAAGTGCCTCGGACAAACAAGGACCACATATGACATGAACTGTACATCACCACCAGCAGCTATACACATCAAGCTATACTGCATTAAGACATCACCGTTATATGATTAACTGTAACAAGCACTTGTGGGCTACCAACCTGAGCTAGGTAGGCACCAAAGCCTGTGGCCACAGTCGGTGCCTCATACGCAACTCCCAGCTTATCAACGTAGCCAAGGAAGCTGAAAGGGAAAGAAAGCAATTAAGGATTCGAATTCAGAAACACAGGGCACCTGAGGCACAAGTAGCAGAACTCCACATCACATGTGTCCAGTGGCCGCAAGGACCCAGGTTGAATTCTGGCCTCAGGTCATCGCTCACACCCACTCATCTCCCCCACTCACTTCCTGCCTACCCTCCACGTTCCAGCAGTAAAAACAGTTAAAAAGCCCATTAAATTAATCTTCGTAAACACATAGAGAAATCTGTCTAGCCCTGACAAAAGACTAACTGTGTGTTCAGACCAAGAGCGACTTGAGCTTCCAAAATCGCTCAGGACGCCCTGTACAGGACGCCGTGGGAAGCTTGGATGCTTTGGCCGCTCCTGGCCGCTCTGACGTAGTAGCATTCTATGTTCGTTGCTGGTCGTTTGGTCGCTGAACCGCATCATAGCTCATTACCATAAAGTTAAACCACTTTCAACTTTCTCTGGTCGCTCAAGACGCCCAAAATGCGACGCCGAAGGATTGGTCGCTGCTGGCAGCTGAGAGAAGCCGGCTTCCATTGAAAATGAATGACTTCCGGAATCTTTGGAAGCTCAAGTCGCCGGCGGTGTGAACACACAGTAAGGAGCCTCACTATAGTTAGTGCTTTGTTCTGAAAAAGATACATGTAGTCTAAACCCAAAGGCGTATGATACAAGAGCAGCTTTGACATGGTTACAGCCAAGGCTGTGCAGTGTGCAGAATCTGATAGACACCTACCTTTCACCATTGTAGAATCCCCCGATGACCACTGTGTTCCAGAGTGGGTTCATTCTACTCCGGCGGTTGTACATGACACGGGTCAGCCAGGAGTGTATGGCCTTGGGGCTGTAACTGTGGCCATCTCCTAAAAGCTCCTCATCAATTCTGAGTACAAAACAGAGTATGAGACTTAATCATAGATGCTCCCTTTGAATATTCGACATCAGTCATCTTTCCTCAGCAACAACATCAACCTGCTGCCATTAATAAGTATATTAAAGCTACCGTATACTGTACAAGCCCCGAGCTTTAAAATTACTCCACTCTATTCATACAGAATCAGGAACTGGTCCTGATGTTTGAAATTGAACAAGTTACACACTTACACCATCTGCTCAATGATCTGTTTGAGGTACTGGTAATCTGCATAGTCGCCAGAGGCACCAAGGATAGTGTTGTCGTTGACCTTCATGAGACGGGAAATGTTGCGGAAACGGGCCAAGGAGCCGTATGAGCCCAACATGTCTGCAGCAATGATGACTCCACCTGTAAACTTCACACCCAACACTGATGTGCCCGTCACCATGGGGTTTCTAGGAGAGGAAGAAAATAATGATAAATATCATTCCATCCTTCATATTCTGAGTTGGAAAAATGACCAACCAATAAAAGATTTATAAGATCAGAAATATGAAAACTAGACAGCTAAGAAAAACTTTAGAATCCAAATCAACCAAAATTCCACTGGTCCACCTTTCTTGGTAAATTCAATGTTAGCTTACATCAGTAAGTTATGGATTTATATATAATTCCAATTCCCTAGATACATTGGTGATAAAGTCGGTATAGATATGGAGTTTTGATCACTATTACCGCATATGATAGGCTGCTTATTTCTTTCAATATTTTATTTTCATCCCACTGGTGTAATCAAGATGCGTCTGATGTTCTAGCCCACACTCATCAACTAGAATATCACAATAGCTTTGAACACTGAACTCCTAGTTATCAGAATAAATTAAATCTTGCTGATGTGGTATTTTGGATTACCCAGATTAAAAGTGACATGAACAATAAATGACAATTAATTTATATAAAAACAGGTTTAAGACCTTTTCCGTGCGGGCACAGAGCTGACGCTGAACCATATAACTGAACTTTTTAATACACACACAGCCAGTTTTTTTAGACAGCAATTAGAAGAAATGCATGAATTAACAAGAATAACACTCTTCTAACGACAGTTTCTTCTCTCAGGTAGACATCATGCAGTGCTAGCTCTATGCGCTACTTGAAATAACGTTAGCTAGTAACAACGTCACTTGATTAGCCGGCTGGGTTAGCAGAGTTATGCGAGAAACAACACTTCTTAAAGTTTTTCCCCTTTGCTTGGCCCAGGTGTTCAACTACAGGTACAGTATTCGGAACAACAATGAAAAGTAAACAGATTGTTTTTGTTATATTGACATCGGTGGCTAAACCATGCTACAGGGTTAGCCCACCATGATACAGCAGGAAGATGCTGAAATCGAAAGTGCCTTTACAAAAGAAATAGGAACACTTAAAGACTATACATACAACTCAGACTTACAATGTATGCCTAACCGGTCCACAACCAGGAGTTGTGGTGCTGTTGTTCCCGGGAAAAGAATAAAATTGACCGGGTTTTGGTCCATTTTCCCAAAAGCTGAGCTTCAAGCCGCTGGGATCCATTTTGAAACTAGAGGAAATGACGTTTGGTTCGATAATTTGTTAAGCAAAGGAAGACGAACGGCATTGTGGGACATTGGAGGAGCTATTAGACAAAGCCATCGATATCGATGGCTTTGCTATTAGACTGATAGACGCACATTTCAAAAGATTGAAGGATTAGTATTTGTTACACAGAGATACTGTGTTTATTAGAGATACTATATTACTACTATACTATGTTGCATGTAGTGAAATTACATTCAACTGCTCAACTATCCTGTGCAGTGGTGTCCTGACCCTTTTGCAACCCAGCAATCTGGGTTTTGAGGCAGAATGCATCCATGATGACTAAGTGAGCTATTTTGGGATGGGGTCATTTCTACCACCAAAACACAATACCAAGGACACTGTGAGGAATAGCTAGAGAACTGTATATGTTTTGGATGTTTTTCAGCCAGTAGGACCTGGGACCATCTCAAAGTAAATTGGTATCACTAAAACAAGGGGCTATAGGTTTTTGGTGGAAAAGATCAGCGACCTGCCATAATTGGCAGCATTGGACCATTATTAAACCACACAATGATTCAAAACATACAGCCAGCTGAGGCAAGAAATGGTGAACAGAGAACAGAATCAACATTTTAGGGTGGCCCAGCCAGAGTCCAGATCTCAATCTGTCCAAAAAAGTGAGCACAAGGCCAGAGGGATGGCAAAGAGTCGTTCCTGCCTCAAAACTTGCTGCTGAAAAGGTGCGGTCTAGAATCATTGTGGAGACATGAAGAGGCTTGGTAGGTATTATAAAAACCACTTTGAGAGCTGTGAATGCAAATAAATATTTCCATTAATTATTCGGTTTATGAATAATTTTGGACATGTCAGTCTTCATAAAAATGCATCAAATTTTTTAGAATGTTGTTCTGCCCAGTGACAAGTTTGATGGTTCAATTGTTTTAGTCTTCCTAGTAACAAGAATCTGATTGGTCTATCATAACATAATCTCTTATGCAAGCAGTATCTATTTACTGAATTTCCAAACAACTTTATAAATGCTTTCGATTCTGCCATGGAAAGACCAGTTTATCAACTACCTGTATTTGGCCTTAGTTCTATCATAACATAATGCCTTATGCAAGCATTATCTATTTACATTAAGGTGACCAGATGTCCGAGACCAAAACAGGGGACATAATCACAAACATGTGGAAGAAAACGGGGACATTTTCAGTTTGACTAATCTGATTGAAACAAGTTTTATCTTAAAAAAAAAAATTTAAAAAAAAAAAACGGGGACATAGACCTAGTTTTTCTGTTTTTTCCCCCGGGGACAGGCAACCAAAAACGGGGACTGTCCCCTGAAACTGGTCTCCCTAATTTACATGTTTTATTTAGTCTTCCTAGTAACAAGAATCTGATTGGCCTATCATAACATAATCTCTTATGCAAGCAGTATCTATTTACTGAATTTCCAAACAACTTTATAAATGCTTCTGATTCTGCCATGGAAAGACAAGTTTATCAACTACCTGTAATAGGCCATAGGCCTATCATAACATAATCCCTTATGCAAGCATTAAACATGTTTTAGATTTTTTTAGAATGTTTCTACAACATTGACATACAACCTTTAAACATATGGCAGTGTTATTTTCAGTCAGAACAAACATAATGGTGAAGAGAAAATCAACATTAAATCAATATTTGCCAGGGGTATGAATAATTTTGCTATTGTAATGTGTAAGGAAGAAAGAAAGTTTTAGAAATAATTTAATAAATAGATTGAGAAGGGGGTAAAAAGTACAGTGTGTGTAACTGCAATAATGGCAAGTCCATGTAATGCAGAGTTTAACTTTTATGTGTGTCCAGGATACCTATGTCCTCTCTATGTTTAAGCCATATGGGAACAGAGACTTCTGTCCTCAGTGGTTTAGATATATATCCCTATACGCACACTACGCAAGTTGCGTAGGGCCCCGCAAGTAAATGAAGGCCTCCTCCTCTGTCTTCCCTTGAGCCAAGTTAGTGACAGACAGGTAGGCATATGCAGACACAGCGACAGTGTTTCATAAGCTACATTACAAGAAGATGAACGTGAATCCGAAAAAAGAAGAAACTTAACGAGAATGAAAAGCAGGAACAGCAGTCGGGTAAACTTGCGTTCGTCTCATGGTTTGATGTCCACACCTCTCCAGCGCGTGTTGCTGACCTAGCTTAGGTCGACCACACAAGGAAGTGAATCCCCTGAATCTGAAGTGAATCTGCCTGCGGCTTGTTTGCCAGCCTTTCCCAGTCATGGCAAAGTTGTGATAATGTATAATCCCATGTTCCGTTTTTGAATGCGGCGACTGGCTACATTAAAAGAAGAAGAAAAAAACCCGCTTCTTTAAATGCGCTCATAATTACGTGCAGCTCGGGATGAAACAGTTTTTCAGCATACACATGCGATTTCTGTGATTTCACTCTTCCCATACTATACATTTTAAATAAATGGGTTTACAATATTTTAGTCGAGCTTTAGTTGGTTTAGATACCCTACAACTGAACGTATGCAAAATGGAAAGTAGCCTTTAGGCCTATTAACTTTGATTCGCTGTGCCGCATGGGCAATAGATACATATCGTAAATTAGACATATGAAGTATTACAATTGTTTAAAATAGTCTATGTTTGAAAAAATATTGAAGGGAATCAGGGGAGCCAGTTCAGTAGCTACAGTATGTCTTTGGCTCGTAGCCTACTGCAGACACACAGGTGAAGAACGGTCTAGACACTTACAAAAAAGAACTGCATAACTTCACGTGTCAAACCACAAATTTCTGAGTATCAAAACCGTAGTTTTATTGCCTATTTATACATTATATTTACATTTGCTGTGAAGGTCCTTTATGGGGAAAAACATTATATTTGGTAATTTCTGTTTTGGGATGATTGTATTAGGAGCACTGTTATGTCACATAATAGGCTATACATTATATATATATATATATATATATATATATATATATATATATATTTTAAAAAAATGGTTATATTTTGGCCCTCAGAGTCAGGTAGTAAGGAGGGCCCCTTAGCAGGATTTTGCCTAGGGCCCCATGGAGGTCTGAACCGGCACTGTAGATATAGATAGATAGATACTTGATTGATCCCCAAGGGGAAATTCAAGAACAGAATAGTGGTTTGAACAGTCCATGGTCTGGGCGTGAAATGTCCTTTTGTAATGTCATTTTTTGGGTCCTTGTTCATACTCTTTTGATATTTCCTCTGATGGTGTGTCCGACAGAATGCACCACTCTCTATAGGGCACTGCAGTCACGGGCTACAGTTCCCATACCAGGTCAGGATGCTACCTGTTATTATATGCTATATGTAAGATATTGACAGTTTTTTCGTGGTTACATAGGAAGTACAGTCCTTGCTTGGTTTTCTTTAGTGTACTGGATGTTTGTGGTCCATTTGAGGTGATGTTTTTGTTTATACAAGCATTCATGTAAGGTATTGGTCTGCATTGGGTGTGTAATAGGGTCACATATACTCGTGAGTATAGGCTGTAATATAAAGTTGTTTGGAAATTCAGTAAATAGATAATGCTTGCATAAGTTATGATAGGCCTTAGGCCTACAGGTAGTTGATACAGGTCTTTCCATGAATCGAAAGCATTTATAAAGTTGTTTGGAAATTCAGTAAATAGATACTGCTTGCATTATGTTATGATAGGCCTTAGGCCTATTGCAGGTAGTTGATAAACTGGTCTTTCCATGGCAGAATCGAAAGCTGTTAAAAACGGACCAATCAGATTCTTGTTACTAGGAGGACTAAAACAATTGCACCATCACATTTGTCACTGGGCAGAGCAACATTTCCCCTCCTATCAAAATAATCTTCCTGGAGAAAATAAAGGTATTTATCCAATAGAATTAAAGGTATGCTCTGTATCCGTGCAGAAAGCTATAAAACATCCAATCACGTAGGGGTTTGCTTTGTAGTCAGGCAGACATAACACAGTTGTCCAATCATAAAATAATCTGACAGGGGATTTTTGCTGTATCTTTGACTCAGGTACTTTCTTTTTCTTTTTATAAAATAAATACCTCTATTATTTTGCTTTAAATATGAAAGAATGTTTTACGCATTTTTAACGTTGATTATGAAAATAGTTCTATAAGTTTTCATTGCTCTATGCCTCATGTATTTCAATGTGTTCACAGCTTGCCAACCTTAGCAGCATAGCTAGCCAGGCTATAACTAATGTAGCTTACTATGTTCACTAATTTAATAACAATACTTGTGTGTTCTGGGTAACGTTAAGTGACAGTGTCAATGTTTCGCATTGGTTAGTCAAAGGTGGTTAAAACGCTGTGAAAGCATGGCTTGGATGGTCAACAATCGATGTCTAAAGCCAACTAGCTAGATATCTACCAGCTAGCCAGCAAGTATGTCAAGGCTTCGTTTTGTCCATAAACGAAGAAAGCGGGAAGAATGTGATTCGTAAGCGCATGACCGTAGCAAACAGTGCGGCAAACAAGATGGGACTTGTAACAGGTTAATAAGACGAGAACAGGTGTTTTTTTACGGCCATATTTGTCGAACTGTCTAATTTGGACGTTGAAACATCCGCGAAATTCAAGGAAGGGTCGTAGCTAGGTTAATATAAGGAAGAAGCTGGTGGCTAGCAAGCTAACGTTAGCTTCCTAGTTGCATTCCGAAAACATGCTCGCTCTCCCCCGTTGTATTTCGATGTGGTAGCTTTTGACAGCTGGTAGATGAGGGCTGACAGCGGCTCAGCTGTGCCAGAGGTCTACTGCCTCTGGTCGACATTGATCGATATCGGCAGTAACTACAGTCGCAAACAAATATGTTGGTTGGTTTTCAAAACATTAGGGTGGTTTGTGTTTCTTGCTTACTCCGGTACAATCTCTTGTAACGTTAATTCACAGACTGTGACAGCGGGTTGCCGTAGTGGGAGTGTCACTATTTCATTGATTATTTTGGAGCAAACCGCTTTGGAACCTCTTTCCTTTCTTGGTGACCTTGGTGCCCCATGGAAGAGGATAACATCTTAAACCGAATTATAATTAATAATTTGGCGATTCGGGCTTCTATACTCTTGAATTCAGCCCATTGCCGTTGTTTAAGATCCTATTAGTCTAACACTATGCGGGGCACCATTATGTAGGCTACAGCTGTTACTTCGTTTATGTAGCCTAACATGCATAACACAATTTGTAACCTTGTGTATCTCGGCCCTTTTGTCATGTTCATTAATTAATTAGTGAAATGTTATCATACATGAGAATGTTTCCAGGAGCATGATAACATTAATTTCACTGCATGAATGAATTTATCATCATCATCCTTTTATTTTAGATACAGAATGAGCTTCTGTTCTGTCTTCAAGAACTGACTGTCAAAGTTATGTTTGTATTTGTGTGTGTTACTGTTTACTATTTACTGATGGACACATCATTTTATGAATTGAAATTAATAAACAGTCCATCAACGTTTTTGTGAGTCTGTTGATAAATTGTAATGTAGTAATGTGTTAGTTATTTGTTAGTAATTACAGTATGGTTATTACATTTATAGACAGGATTGTATTTTAATGTAGCCTAGACCTCCTTGTAATTTTCAAGCACAATATGTCATGATACAAATTGTGACAAAGACAGGCTTGTTTTTGACATCTCACAATGAAGATTGTATTTAACAAAATGCTATTGATAACTTTGCCATTGAGGCTAAATTAATTTTATGTCTGTATGTGTTGGGCTGTGGCACTGACCATAGTGCCTCCTTTCAAAACAATGGAGTAGTATTTTATAATAAAGTACTTAGAGGGATGTGTTGCCCCTTGGCACACATCTTGGCAACACCACTAGGCAGCTATTATTTCAAGCAAACAATATCAAGCTCCTACCGAAGCGGATAGGGAGAGGCTTTTAACTCCACATATAGTGGTAAAAAGACTTTAAAAAGTATATTGCTGGAATTTGGTTGATTTGTGTACTGCACACGCACAGCTTTGTGGCTTTTGCTGTAGTTAAGGTGGAAATAAAGTCAGGAGGAGTGAAATGTTAGAACGCAATGATTTTCTCTTCTTATTATATTATTACGATCTTGTAATCGGATTTTTGACAAAACTCTGCATTTGAGATGCTGCAGACAGCACTTGTTGTTGTGTATCTTTCATGTCCGTTTTGTTCTGTACAGTAATGTGATATCATTCTCACATCAGATTTAAATGTCTACCCACACGTCTTTGACTGTCTCCCCTTTCCTCCCTGTCCCTCTAGACTCTGGTTCTCTTCGAGGGTTCTGGATGCGGGAGGCCAGCTCAGTGAGTGCAACCCATGGCGGACGAGCGAGTGAGGGGCGGGGAGGCCCCCAAACCCGGGCGGCTGGACACAGGAGAGGGCGACACGGAGCCCAGCATGCTCCTGCAGAAACTCAAGAACAACATCTCGTAAGACAGCATTCCTGAGCTGGTTACACAAAAGATACCATTTGAATGCATATTATGTAATACATGCCCCTCTCTGCACAAACTGAACCTCTTTTCTGTTTTTTTGTTGTTGTTGTTGTTGTTGTTGCTTTTTTTTTTTTTTTGCCTCTCTGCAGTAAAACTGTTCAGGGCAAAGTCGACACCATTTTGGTAAGTAAGCAGTGTAAATTATGCAAAGCGATGTTTTCTCTCTCATATAATTTTTTTGTAGTCTGTGCAGAATTATTCCACTCTCTGGAACTAATTGAGTTGCTTGCTTTGACCTTGACATATTATTAGCAATGTTTACACAACTGTGACCTGAATCCTGTTTTTCTGCAGCAAGATGTTCAGCGCTTCTCTGACAATGACAAGCTCTACCTGTACCTCCAGCTACCCTCTGGACCCAGTGCAGGGGAAAAAAGGTTAGCCAAATACATACACACACACACACGCACGCACACGCACATACAGACACACACACACACACATCCACACACACCCATATACACAAAGGGTTTTCAATACAATCAGAAACACACCCACACCCACACAATTTAAGCATACTGAGACAGCACACACATGTTCTCAGCTTAACCCTACAATCACATTAGCTGCACGAGACAGCGGCAAATCCAGCAATATACCGCTGAGTGGGCATTACGAGCTCATGAACAAGGCTGTGGTTTGCAGGTAGTTGCTACCGCTTCACAGTATACATAAATACTGCTGCCTGTGAGCCTCTATCTTGATTTTTATTTTCAGTTATTGGGGAACTATGCAGTTTTTAGCTTAATTTATCTTAGCTGAACAGCTTTGGAGTCACCGGAATGTCTCTTTTCGGGTTGAGTGGTGGCCGTCTTGTTTCCACCTAGCGCCTGTGAGCGGAAAAAACATCCTTTGCAACTTTGGGCCGACAGGTTGCTGCACTGACAAACAGAAAGTCTCGCAGCCTTGCGATCATGCTCATGAAACGGCAAACTGACCGATTGAGGAGTTGTAAAATATGCACGCTAAAGCTTTAGGGGAAGCTCTGCAGAGAAACCTGTAAGCGAAAAACGAGAAAACAGTGAAGAAATGGCCTAAACTGCATAGTTTCTTTGTAAGTTTCAAGCAATGTACGTCACGCTGCCTTCACTTGGATTGGCAGTTGCAGTGTCAGTCACTCAACACCTAGCTTGCAGCATAACGACCACTTGCCGCTGTAAAATGCCCACTCCAATTGAAAATGAATGGCAGCTGGTTGCTTTGCTGCTGTTTCTTGTTGCTAATGTGACTGTAGAGTTAAGCAGAGATGCTCATAATGCACACACACACACACACACACACACACACACACAGTATACAATCAGACAAGCATGCATTCTTTCTAATTTTGAACAAACTGGAAAGGTGTTTTCATACAAACGTTCTCAGGTTATTATCTTAGTATTCCGGCGTTTTGAAATTCTCATCAGAGCTAACTGAATCTACTCCACTTCACCCACTGATCTATAAAGAATAACTCTTTATAGATCAGTGACTTCACCATGGTTCTCTTCCGGTTAACTATCATCTGTAATTGTCCATAGTGATGCCAGCTCCCTGAACATGGCTGACCAGCTGCTCACCTGCAACTGGATACGGAGTCACCTGGAGGAGCATGCTGACACCTGTCTGCCCAAGCAGGACGTGTATGAGACCTACAAGTGAGATTCCTTTTCTTTTTTTTTTAAGTATATTTTTTTTTGGGGGGGGGGGGGTTTGCCTTTATTTGTATAGGACAGTGAAGGGTGTAGGGTGACAGGAAGTAAGTGGGAGATAGTTGTGAGATTTCTTGACAAGTGAGATTTCTTGACTTTCAAAGGGACAAGTGCTCTTGAGCTAGCATGCTCCGTAAAAAAAGTTGCATGCTCAGTTGCATAATATTGCGCAAACATGTTGTGAATTGTGTAACTGTATTGTTTACAGTATAAACTGTTTTGAAGGCATTATTTTGCCATTGTTCAGAAACAGACCTGTTGTTCCCAATGTTCTGTATAAGTTCCTTTTTATAAGTTCCTATTCTGTTGTTTGAGTTTGCACATTTTTTTGCATGCTTTTCACTTTGTTAGCAAAGTAAGTTGCCTTACTTCTGCTTAAAGGAGGGCATTTCCCCAAGTTCTCAGGCGTTGAAAGGAAAATCTTTGATAGTCAGGGCCAGGGTTAGAATATTTGATTGGTGGTGGAAGATGTCACATGTCAATTACATGTATATATGTGAAGGTGGCCCTTGACTGACTTTTAGAAAACGGGTGTAGTTTTATTGTAGTTGAAAGCATTTGCTTTTGTAATAATAGTAAAGATATAAATCTAAAACAATCCTCTTCCTTCTCCCAGGCGGTACTGTGATAACTTGCAGCAGCGGCCACTGAGTGCAGCCAACTTCGGCAAAATCATCCGTGATATTTTCCCCAACATCAAAGCCCGGAGACTGGGAGGAAGAGGACAGTCAAAATATCCTTCCTTGCAGTGACTATTACACGTCATCCAAGGGCATGGTGTTATTGCCCAAAATAGATAGACCTTCTTTGGGAAATATGAATTCACAATAATTTCAACACCAATACAACACCACCTGCCCAAGTTTGATTACTGTCATATGTTTAGGTCATAGTCATGTTACGTATAATTATTATGCATGTATATCTTCAATTCACAAATCCTGGTTGTAATTACATGATACTGCACTTACAGTAGCACAATGCACCTGTTTGCTCATTTGTTCTTTAACCTGGCTGCTCCACATACTGCTATAGTGGGATTCGTAGGAAGACAATCTTGAACATGCCCCTGTTGCCTAACCTAGATCTGAAGAATGACCCAGTAAGAGCACACAAGTCTTTCTTTATTTCTCTTCTTTCTCTTCAAGTCTTGAGTGAAAAGTCACTAATGTTTTCATATGCATTTAGCTGAGGCCACCGTACCTCTTTGTACAAAGTCATCAACAGAAACGCTACTACACTGTGCAGAAAGCTTGAATGACAAAATTGTAAAGTTTCTGAAAAAATCAGTCCTCATTGTGTAATAGTGATTGATATACGAGTCCACATACTCCGCCCACTAACTTTGGAAACACGTGATATTTGACATTTTGGGGCAGAAAACAAAAAGTTATCCGTCAACTTGTCAGAGCATAGTGTACTGTAACCACGAACAACTTGAGTGAAAACTAACATGTCGATGGCTTGCAGTCGGAGCTGACGGAACTGGTCCAGACCTATAAGCAGGAAGTGACGGAGGCAGCGTGTCAGCTGATTTGTGACTGGGCACAGAAGATTCTGAAGCGCTCCTTTGACACGGTGGTGGAGATTGCCAAATTCCTGGTGCAAGAGCACATCGTCAACCCGCGCTGCAGCCAGGCTGAACTGGTCACTTCTGCTGATCTAGCCGGTACGTGTAGATTAGAGAAATTATTGTGAAGATATTCAGTTAGTATAGGCACAGTGAATGAAATCAGTTCAGTGTACTCATTTTATTCTCAATATTTGACTCATATGATTAAAGTGTTATTTACTCATTCCTTTAAGTAAGTTTACCATTCCATTCAAGGCAGTGAGTTACCTTACTTTAATTGAGTTGACTGAACTCTGATTTTACAGTGTATGTTTGTGGTGTGACTACTAGAGCAGTGCATCTGAATATCTGAGTCGTGTAGTTTTACTAGTAATTGTTGATGTACTACTGTATGTTGATTCCTGAGATTGAGACAGCTTGGTTTCCCAAGTCATCGCCGTAGTTGTTATTTCTTTATTTCACCCATTGACGATTTGTGGCATCTCTCTTGTTTTTCTCGCAGGTGGGCCAGCAAAGCCTCACAAAGTGATCAAGAAGAACCCCGCGCCGCCCAAAGCTGGTGCCGTGGAGGGAGAAGGCAGTGGTCGGGATGGCAAGGTAATGTGCTCCAGCCAGGCCATGTCCTACTCCTGTAGTCCTCAAACTGTGGTGCAGGTACCGCTGGTGGTACACGCACTCTATGTCGTGGTACTCTGGGAGTCTCCAAGATGTTTTATTTTGTGAACATAAAATAATCACTTCAAATAATTAAAATGATATAATATATATATATATATATAATATATATTTATATTGAAAAATCTTTGAATTTAAACTAGTTTTTTATCTTCTTGAAAAACAAAACAAAACAGTATGGACAATATAAAATATGTTTAAATTGGCCTACGCTACTGTATTTTAATGCTGCTCATAATGGTGGTACTTCAAGAGTAAATTGTTCTCGGAGGTGGTACTCATTATAAAAAGTTTGAGAACCACTGTCATACCCCAGAGCGGTAGATACAACAGAGTGGCGACACTCCCATAGACCTCCATAGGAAAAAATGGCAGCGCTTTTCCAGCCTATTTCCGCGTTATGGGACTTTTGGAACTATTTACAGCCAATCTCTTGGTAAGTAGTTAATGAGTTAATTGATTACACCTTCCAGCATCCAGAAGTACAGCCCACCCTCCTGCGATTCAGCCATTCAGCGCAGGTTTTTTGTGGAAAATATGCGAATTATCTCATGAACTATGCATAATGTAAAATGTCCCAAGTAGAAATGGATTCTACACAAAAAAACGTACTATAGAATCAATTGAGAACAAAGTTTGGTAGTGACCTTATTCATATCGTTCTGGGTTTTGCCCTGTGTATAAACAGCTAATAAGGAAATATAATTGTATTTAGACAAGGTGAACTTCTCCCCTCTGTGGAATGTGGAAAGGGATGCTACAAGGACAGTAATTCAAACACACCCAAAATGTTGACGTCATTGTGGTTCATTCCCTTACAGAAATGTCTGACGAGCAGTTGCCGCATATTTGCGTCAAGGTCGTATTGTTACATGCAAATTAGGTTTCTGGTAAACAGTTGTGGTTGACTTTGGCAATGTTGTATGTCATTTGGCATATGACATTGGCATAGAGGCAATAGGACTGGTTTCTGTTGTTGGTGCCTTTTGCTCTGTGAACTCACACAGGCAAACTTGCTCATCACTGAAATATTGCAGTTTCATTTCCCTGTTGTTGAGTTTCGGGCAGTCACAATAACCTTGTCCAATTATTGGGCAATAGGCCTGAGTTTCATTTGACATTTCAAGTTCAAGTATTTATTTGCCGTTTGCTCAAGTAAATGGTACAGATGCATTGGAATGCTTGTGCGGATCACTCACTCAAAAGGAAGAGACGGTTTCTTACATTTACGAACCCACAAAACATGAAATTAAACAAACTAACTTTATTCTATCAACACAGACGTTTACATCGATAGTCTGACATTATCATTTATTTGCCTTGGGTGTACTGTGGAGTGGGTAAGACTGTTTTTAAGACTTTTTAAGACTGACTTTCGCTAGGCTAGCACCAGCAAATTCTGCAACTAGAAGGACTGGATGAAATGTGCTGAAAACGGTCTCCACTGATACATGGCTCCACTGGCTGGAATTGAGGTCCTATGTCCAAAAGTTGCGGAGGTTACTCGTGTATGGTTTTGGACTAGGCTGGGTGAACCCTGCCTGAACTTCAGGGGAATTTGAATTTCGCCCGGCAGCTCAGGGTAGAAACCAGCCGATCTATCTCTGCTGTTTACTGCCAGAACCTTTGGCTCCAATCAGAAACTGCCATACTCTAGTCCTGGCACGCTATTGGCCGGTGACGTGACGATAACGAAACTTAAGCGATGCGAAGTGCAGTAGAAACAAAGCACAGCCTCCCCAGACTAATGTTCAATCTTAAAAGATTGAGCTTAGTATGGTGAAAACCAGACTAGTTTTAGACCTCATCGATGCAAGTTTGGTATGTTACTTTTATTTCTGTAGTAAGCACACTGTCAACCGAGGGGAAGTAATGTATACTTGTGTTATTGCATTAAGATGCATTGTTATTTTTTACAGTGTACAGCACACTGGTATAGTACACCATCTGTTAATTATCTGGTTTGATACACGTCAAGTCTGATGGTACTTTCATCAAATCGAATTGAAACTTTATTCATCCCCATATGGTACCACAATTCACATGTGTAGCAATAACAAAGCATTAGGGATGTTTTCATTAGATAAGTAAAAAAACTGTTGCCATTCGTACTTTTGCTTTGTACTTTTACTATTTTTTGTTAAATATCGGTAACTTCCACGTTACTTTTCCTGCCAAATAGTGGGGGTAGCTATGTTTGTGTGCATGTCTAGAGCTACGCTGGCATGCTGTGAGGCAATGTCAGAACATTTAAATATACATTTATATATATATATATTCACTACAATGGTCTACTTACATTATTACACTATTATATTATCATTTCATATGCACATGGTAGCATAAAAATAAAAGGAAAATAACAATGTTAAAAAATGTATCATCCAACAAAAAGTAGTTATTGTGACAGGTCTGTTTGTCTGTTACTGTAGCAGAAAGACAAAAGTGATGGAGAGCAGGCCATGCACGGAAAGACGCCTGCCGGCGGCGAGAAGCCGGCCAAAGAGGTGGAGGGTCGCAACCAGCAGGTGCAGAATCTGATCAAGCACCTGCCCAAGCTGCTGCCGCGCGGGTCGGTCCCCGACAACAAGTCGCCGCTCTCGGTGCACTCCTCCGCGACGCTGCTGGCGCCCAAGGACACGTCCGCATCGCCCCATCTCCTGCCCATCACCGTGACGACGTTGCCCCAGCAGAAGGGAGCTCCGCTCCCCGTGATGATCCTCCCCTCCACCGTGAGCCTGGCCTACAGCGAGCGCGACAAGGCCACCGCCGTCACCGTGGCCACCGCGGCCGCGCCCACGCCGGTGGTCCAGCGAGCGCGCGGCGCCGGCCCGAAACGTCCCGCGGCCGAACCGCCGGGCGCCGCCGCGGACGCGCCTCCCAAGCGCAAGAGGGGTCGGCCCAGGAAGCCCCGTCCAGAAGATGCCATCGCTCAGCAACAGCAGCCTCCGGCTCCGTCCAGCTTGCCGCTGGCACAGACGACCGGAGGGGTGATCCAGAAGGCTCTGGCCTCCTCGTCCTCGTTCTCCGCCGCGCCTTCTTCCTCCTCTCAGCTGCTGGAGATCGTGATCCAGGATCAGCACCAGCTGGTGCTGGGCTCGATTCCCTCCACCCTCCATGACGCCGCGGCGTCTGCCCAAGACCAGAGGGCGGGCGTCGTGGTCCAGTGCCAGCCTGTCTCTGCACCCCTGCTCGACGCCGATCCTCGACCCGTCCTGGTCCTGCAGAGTGCCCCGAATACTCCGAGCCGATCCATGGTGATCCAGAGGGCGCCTGGAGGGCAGCTTGCCCCTGCGTCCGAAAACCGAGTGCCCGCTTCAAACCCTCTCCTAGCCCCCCCGGCTTTTCTTCCTCCGACTGGTCAAGAGGACGAGCGAGAAGTGGAGATCACCCTCACCCCCGTGGATGAGTCCGAAACCTTTGCACCCCCCGAGCCTTCTTCTGTCCCAGCAGGCAGCAGTGATCAGTCACAAGGGGCGAGATCCCAAAGTGATGACCCCTAGCCCAGGCCCCCCGTCCCGACAAGGGAAAGGTGAGTGGGTGTGGAGGTGCAGTGTGGAGGCCACAGAGACCGGTCCCCCACTGCCTCCCACTGAATCATAGGAGCTCAACATCGCCAGCTCCCCGTGACTGTTAGACCCATCTGCATTTGATAGCTTGTCATGCCACTAATTAAGACCGTGTCTTGGACCAAGACCGATGATTAATTAGTCGTTTGGAGTTTTTTTTTTTTTTTTTTTTCATGAATGACTGGAACATGCTCCTGAGGGAGTGCTCCAGTGCCCCATCGCTATACTGTGATCTCCCATCACTTCTCTCCATTGACCGCCTTTGTACTTCCTTACTTAGAAATGGTGGAAGTCCCTAAATGGTGCCTTTCTAGTGTTTGAAAAAAAAAAAGGAAAAAAAAAGAAACAAGGCAGCCAATGGGATCAATGAAGCCAAAACAACTGACTTAACTAACCAATAGACTTTCATCAACTCCATCAGTGCTTGCACTCAGTACCTAAGGATGAGGTTACTGTATGTCTGTGTGTGTGTAAACGTGTGTGTGGAAGAGTGTGTGAGGGTGCGTGCGGTTAGCATTGACGTGATTGTGACAGCATGTTTGTCCACGTGGCTAAGGATATTAGGTCTGGTTGTGTTCCTGTGCTTGAGTGTCTTGTCTGAGGTGGCAAGACGTGGAGGATGAGGGATTTACGGGTCTGAACCTCTCAGGGCGCCAAGTGCTTCTTCTGCCCCCCCTTAACATCTGTTTTTAACAAGTTCTTTTTTAATTTTAGGAATTTTATTTTGTTATGATTATATTGTTATTTGATAATTAAGGTTGCGCTTCACATCTTCTTACAGTAGTTAAGGAGATTGTCTGAAAAATCAAGACAGAAGCTGTCCCTGGTTGTTGTACACTAAGCCTTATGGGAAGTGAAGTCTTTCATATAATCTGATATGGTGCTTTGATATTAGCACATCCCCATGTCCCTCTCTGTCATCTATTTGGTTGCGCTCTGGACAGATTGGGTAGAATCTCGCCTGGTCACCAGTGAACCGAACCCAACATCAGCACTTACTGGGGTCTGTCGAATATGTGCAATTCCAACCTGTCAGGTCATTATGTTGCGAATGAGAGATTACTTAAAAATGTTTGAGGTTTTTTTTTTTATTTTATTTTTTTTTTAGCTCAGCTGTGTGTAGATTGTCACTTAGGAGGAAAACAATATTCAAAGCACAAAACCTGAGTGACCTAGACTAAAGTAGATATAAAATAAGACAAGTTCAAAAAGAAGTGAAAAACTGATACGCAACCAGTAAAAGAGAAAATGGTTGGCTTGTGGGATGCTATGCTTAAGCCTCTTCATGCCACTCCTTTTCTAGAAGAGCATGTTACCTTATAAACCTGCAGTTATCAGGGTCTAGGCGTTAGCGACTATATGCAGTTCAGCTGCTCATCTGAAGCTTTCACCCACCCACTTTGAAAACCACACTTCCTGAGGAAAATGTAATGGCGTTGAACAAAAATCTTTTAGAATCTTAATATCTCATCCCAGGCATTTACTAACAGAGACCTTTTTAATTATTCAGGGCTGGAAGTTTCATCGCAAAATGTCCAAAGTACTCTTCATGAGTGGGTTCAAAGCT
Organism: Sardina pilchardus; assembly: GCF_963854185.1. Taxonomy (NCBI): domain Eukaryota; kingdom Metazoa; phylum Chordata; class Actinopteri; order Clupeiformes; family Clupeidae; genus Sardina; species Sardina pilchardus. The sequence goes on from NC_085017.1 coordinate 25,184,825, forward strand.
GAACCCTTAAAAGTTAATTTATCTTAAAGGGTTCAAGAAAACCTTGTAGGTTGTGGAGGGCACCATTTTTCTTAGAAGATAACTGCCCTCCATGATGGAAGGATGCCTCTTTGGAAGTTAACCCAAGAACTTTGCATGTCCAATATGGATGAATGAAATATGAAATTGACCATGTAATCTGGCAAATATCTGTTAGGCCGGTTACTGTAAATTGTCCCACCAGGAGAATACGTACATAAGTACAGAACAGTCTTTTAGTCACACTGATCTAAATGACGTGTCCTGAAGTGTCTGATCATCCTGATGATGTTGTAAATCTGATGACCAGGGTAATCATGACAACTTAGCCAAACAATAGTCTGCTAGGTTCTGCAGTAGCCATACTCCTTTTCCTGTCTTGTAGGCCCAAGGTCATAGAACCAGAATAGGAAACCTGGTAAACTGCACTATACCATGGTGACCTGTCGGCCTTCTTAAGTGGCCTCAAAAGTCCATGAAAGGGACAGTTAAATTCAGAGTTGTTGCCAAATGCCACAGAGTTTCAAGGTGTGTCCATGCAACGAAGGCTCGAGGCACACTGTAGTTAGCACTAAGCAGCTGATTTCTTGCTAATTTGACTGTTTGATTTTGTGTCCTTTAATGTTGTGTATTCACATGGCCAAAAAATGGTGGTGCAAGTCTGAAGACCTCAGGAAGGTGTTGAATACGGAGATAGCAAGTGATCCGAGGGAAGGTGTTGAACACGGATATAGCAAGTGATTCGAGGGAAGTTGTGGGCTTAAAAATGTGGATAGATGTGGAAGGATGGATCTGGGAAGGATCTTTGGGAAAGTTCATGACAGTTAAGTTGTACTGTATGTTGTACTCAATATGAAAGGGAAATGTTTGACATTCTCTAAAGTGAATGAACAAAGTTCAAAGTCAAAGTTAATTGATATTTCTGTGAAAAAGAAAAAATGTTATGCAAGTTTGCACAAAACGTAATAGATTCAAATATTTAAATGGATAAGAAAATATTCATAATTTGATCAGATATTGCTTTACAAAAGATCAATTAAAAAGCTAATGCACTCAATGATCATTCTGGTGGAAATTCTAGTGGAAAATAGAGGTGATTATTATAGAGAAAGACTCCACATGCATTTTGATAAATGTATTTATACAAAGTAGGGCTGTTTGCAATGTAAGGCTATGTATTCCTTCCGGAAATGGTGATGTAGTTGATGAACTGGGAGAGGCAGCATGTGTGGCTGTGAAGGATTGTGTTTGAGATGGCTGTGTGTGGATGAGAACGACTGACTGGTAATAAAGTGACGGAAATTACACTGTGGAAGCCTCTGGCTTGCATGAATATTAAAAACAAAAATAAAACAAAACAAAAAACGGGTCGCATTATCAAAGATTATGATCGTGATCCGGGTAGCGGTGCTCTAGCCTGATTCCCAGGCAATCTGAACCGCATTCAAGGTCTGTTTTTATGTTCGTCTGTGTTAGTGGTGCTAATTTTTGTGACTGATGCTAATTCCTCCAAGCTTGGCACTGGCGTTGTGGTTGTATTTCCATGCTGTAGCCATGGAGAGAACATGGATCATAATACTTCAGAAAAAATAAATCATTTTCATCTCTATGCATCAAGAGTCACAATGAAGTGTATTCAACCTCTGGTTTTCACGTTTTCCAATTTTTAAACTGTTCTACAGCATCAAATTTGACGTCCTTTTAAAATATTTTTTTAGAGTTTCGCTCAGATGAGTAATGCCCGAAATTCATGCATGATTTTTATGGATGGCTTATTGTTTTAGATAGTTTATTTTCAAGAGTGGAGCTTGAGCTCAATACTGACCAGTTGTGGACATAAAACCGTGGATATCTTGTGAATTTGAATCTCTCCAGTTCTGATCCAACAGTCACTGTACTGTAGTTCAAGGTGAATTGATTTGTAGAAAGCAGGCAGTTCCTTGCCCCCACAATGCTTCCATCCAACGTCGGGACATTTTTTTTTAATTGGAACAGTAAAAAATAATTAAATATGAATTAATAAATTAATTAATTTGTGTGATAAGATATTGAGAAATTCAAATGTTAAATTCTCCAGTGGAGGGTATCTTCAGAGACTGTTGGGAGGAAGTCCTTGGTGTTGCTACTAATGTGGTCAACAGTGTGTGGTGGCTGGTGCTGGATTTGTAGTGGTGCATATAAGAACAGTTGTTTTATGTCTGCCACTGGTCTCTATTTATTACAGATGTGTTTGGTTTCTTCTTGTTTTCTCTTTTCTTACGCCCCTTATTTATGTCTTGCACTTTATGTTTATAGCCAATGTGCACATGGAATACAAAAAAAAATCTGAATTTGGTTTCATTGGATAGAGCACCTTATGTGTTGTCATTTTGTATGTGCAGCTGTGTAAAATGTTACCGGTTTGATTTTGTACTTCTTCATTGTATCAAAGTTATGTGATACTGGACATCTATGCTTCCTTTAAAAAGAAGAAATAAAAAATAAAGAAAGAAACAATGCCAACAGCTAATGTGAATATATTTTCCTAAATGGGACTGTATTAAATGTTGTGAAAGTCCATTTACATTATTTTGTCCTGTGGGTCTTTTACTACAGGTGTGTGTGTGTGGGTGCGCGTGCGTGCACGTGTGTTCGTGCTTATGTTTGTGTGTCCATGTGTTTGACAGAGATACATTACAACCTAGTTAAGCTCTCTAAGATGATAATAATAATGATAATAATAATACATTGTATACATGTATAAAGCGCCTTTCAAGACACCCAAGGTCACTTCACAAAATGAAATAAAAAATACAGACAATTATAAACACAAAATAGGCAATAGGTGCCAGACAGAGCAGCGTACTCGTACAGTGATCCTGTTGGCACAGACATCAAGACGTAGACAAGCACAACAAACAAGTCAAGTCCATGGACAATGGTGACTTTCTTGGCATAGCCAAGCAACACAGCGTGGTGCGCTACTTGAACAGTCCAACATAATAAGTGTACATGCCCAACTCGAAGAATAAAGAGTGGATTTAGTTACTTTTCTGGACATTAGGGCATCTGTCTTGCAGCTTGAAATCCATGTGCTCCACTATGATATTAGGTTACCATGGCTACCAAATACATTTTTGATGAAAAAACAGTAGGAAAGTGCCTTTATGTAGAGTGTGATGGTAATGACGGCAATACCATGGGACAGGTAGAAATAGAGCAAAATAGAGTATAGAATGCACATACATGTATATGCTTAATCTGTGCATATAGTCTATTAGTTCAGGTAACAATGAATTCATATGCATGCTTTTTTTTTATTAATTTGTGATAAATAATGTTTGAGGTATGATAGGGCATCTGAAAACTCTAGTTTGGGACAACACCAAAACACAGATTTTGTACCATAAAACACCAATAAAATGTATTAAAATCATTAGTATGAGCAACCATAAAAACAGTCTATGCTTGGTTTTGCTTATACTAATTATTGATGCTAAAATGTATTAGATTTAATTTGTTTTTAATAGAATTACACCCTGTGGACAGAAATAGTCCCAAATTCTGAGAAATGCCCAGCTATGGATTCCATCTGCTCTTATGGGATTTAATGCCACAAAATCAACCACTTTATTCTGCTGGGTAATGTCCATCCATCAACGGCAAAGACTACAACTGCCATGAGAAATAAAGTGAAAATATTATGTTGAAATAAGACCTCTTGCACAAACAGATGGAAGAACAAGTGAACAGCGCTCGTCGTTCCAGCGCAGAGCTCCTTCAGAAATGGCATGAAATATGACAAAACACATGACAAAGTTATTCTTAGAAACAATCATTCCCATATGGTGTTGGTACAAAACAACTAGCTTGGTGTAATTTACCTCCCCAGTTCATCTGAAGACAGTGCTCAGCAGCACCATTGCTGTTATTAGGTTCACCTGGGAGCCAAAAGGTGAATGCAAATCTAGAGCCATCACTCCAAAACCAGAATCCTTCCTGTGCAGGTAAAAGTTTGAGGTATACCGTGAATAAAGCTTTATGATTCCTATTTAATTTATCATGAATCTAAAATTATTAATGTGATTCTGGCGCATTGTCAAGTAATGTCTCTGCTTAAGGGTGAAAATGACCCTGACCTGCTGAGCGTCCGAACCTCCAATCCAAGTGGCAGGTGAACCATGAGTGTGTGTCACTATTAGTCCTTGAATGAAGTGATATTCCTCAACACTGTGCACAGATGCCAGATGACCTCCCAGCACTAAACAGAAGCGCTAAGGAAGACAAGTCAATAAGACATGTTGTGTCATAGAAGCAACAAAAACAACACTTTTGAAGAAGGCAAACATAAAGTTTCAGCATATTTATTGTTAACTTGTTTTCACTCTTTGTAAACAAGCTAGACAGTTAAGTGTATTCATCGTTTGATTGTTGTGAACCAACCTCTGCCTCTGCCCATGTTCTTGCTGTGCTGATAAATTTGAAGCAGCGCTGGTCGTTTAGTTCCCAATCCTCAGGACAAGTTCCTGAGTAAACTAGATACAAAATGGAGCAGCTGAAATGGCTGGATTACATATTTAATTTTCTGCGAGAAAACTATGTGATATTGGTTGTATCATCAGCAACCATTTGCTAGACTTGTTTTTCAGAGGGTGTATGTTTATTTTAATGAGTAAATTTATTAATCAGATTACACATTTGATTGAATGCATATCTGCTATTTCAAACGTACCATTAAAAGAGTTTTGAGTAATAAAACCTTCATGCTTGACAAGCAGTTCCTCTACACCAGCAATTAAATCTAAAACAAAAAACAAACAAAATAATTGGTCAAAAAGATATTGCAGAAGTGGACAACATTTTCAATTCGTCTGAAACTCTATAGGATCCAGCCAAACTCACCAGTGGTATTCAAGGTTGCAGATAAATTCTTGTGCAGGGTTTCTATGAGATTAAGCTTTGCCTGTCCATTGGCATCTGCCACAGAGCAATCATTTAGTGGTTTAGCAATCATTTAGTGGTTTAAATTCATTGCTGATATTCAGACATTTTGTAGCCTATTTATGGTAGGCCTACATGTCAAGTGTTTTACAGAGAGGCAACTGACCGCACAGACACATAGACACACACACACACACACATGCACACACAATCACACACAGACACAAGTATACAGTGGGTATAGTAAGTATTCACACCCATGCTAAAGTTGACTAAAAAGAGGAATATAAAATCATCTTTTGAGAATTGATTGTAATGCCTTAATTCAAAAAATGAGTAAAAATCAAACCGCTAAGGACACTAATTTTCTTTGTGATTGAAGAATGTATCGTAAATAGATAAATGTTCTTCCTTAAATACAGGTTGCATAAGTAATTGAACCCTATGTTAAATTCCCATAGGAGCAGGAGGATTTTTTATATGTTTTTATTTTTAAAGGCCAGCTATTTTATGGATCCAGGATATTATGCATCCTGATAAAGTTCCCTTGGCCTTTGAAATTAAAATAGCCCCACATCATCACATACCCTTCACCATAGAGATTGGCATGGTGCTTTTTCCAGTTAGCCTATTAGCCTGTTTGATGCTCATTGAGCTCAATCCAAATCAAACAGGCTAATAGGCTAACTGGAAAAAGCACCAATTGACAAAAAAAAAAGACTCAGCAGATAAGTGTAATTTTGAATACATCACTTTTTAGAGTATACTTTGCCATCTATAACGTTAATTTGTTCAGTACATTACTCGCTAACTACTTGATAAGTAGGTAAAGTAAAAACAATGCTTTGTAAACTCATGTGCTTTGTAAATTCATATGTTTTGATTTCTTGTTTATTGTATTTAATGACTGAAACTCACAGAGGTGCGCCACTGCCATAAGGGCAGGCAGGGTGAGGAGCAGGGAGAGGCAAAGAGCCAGAGGAAGCAGCTGCGCCACTCTAGACGTGGACACTTTCTCTTCAGCGCCACTGCCATGGGGTTGAGCTGCTGGGCGCCGACAATCTGTGGTCTTAGACAACCTGGGACCAGACACTTAGTGAAATAAAATGAACCAATCAATCAATCAATCAATCAATCAATCAATCAGTCAGTTAATTAAGTCAGTAAGTGTATGTAAACATTCCTCTGTAAACACTCCTCATATTTCTGGTTAAATCCAAATGAAATACTGAAAATGATAAATGTACTGTAATTGTTTGCTGTTACTATCATGTAGGTGATTTGGATTCGGATGTCTGCTACAGATTGTGAAATAAAATATTTCTCTCAAATCTGACAAATCTGACATTACTTACCAGGCATATTATTACCAGATGTAACGTCGACATTCCCATAGATATCATTCATAATGGCACCGTTAACACACTCACCAACTGACAGTCATCTAAGATGATCAAACTCTGAGTAAGAAATAGACCTCTGAAGTTAGCCTAAATAGGATCCAAAACTGCCATCTTTGCCCATATAAGGAGTTCCGGTTGTTAATTGAAGCTACTGTAACTGCCTATGGCAAGTTGCATTGTAAGTTAGCTCTGGGGTAGCAAAGATCAAAGTGTGCCATCTTCACCTCTCGAAGATCACAGTATCCACTTGAAGGCAGAGGACAAAACTTTGTTGTGCAAAACGTCTGCATTTCCAATTTCTTCGTCCCCCTGATTTGACAACGTGATTTTCCCAATAGAAAAAATATCAAAAGATACCAGATCTCCTTATTTGGGCAAATATGGCTTTTTTTTGTAGGCGAATTTCAGATGTCTATTACCTCTGTAGACTTTTAGCATCATGAGGAAGTTTAGTATCATGAGGAACCTTTCACACTATCTTCACACACCAGCAAGTGCCTGTTCTGTATATACACAGTACTATTCATGGCCACACAATTTTGATGTTTTCTGGGTTATTTCCTTCTCTTAGACATGTTCTATGAATAGTTTTGCCTACAAGCATAATGCTGCTGTGAAAATGATTTTTCTAACTTTGTAACTTGTAACTTTGCATCTGCACAGCCAGTCAAAAGTTTTGGTGCACCCCATTTTATCCGGTTTTAATTGGATTTAATTGATGTAAGCAGTTCAAGTCCAGTGAATAACCTGGAATATTACAAAGGGAAGTGATAAACTGTCAGAGGCTTAAATTATGTTTAGGTTTCCACAAACTGAAAAATAATGTACATTTCAGAATGATAAAAAAAAATATAAAGAATCAAGCAGCAAGTAATGGTACATCTGTCTGTTTTAAAGCAGTGTTGGAGCAGACTGTGTTAAACCCTCTTACAAATATTTGGACAGTATTGTACTGCTGGAAGTAACACAGCTTGCGTTGAAAACAATGCGTTTTTTTAACACGTCGGTATCCAGAAAGAGACAACAAATTGATTTTAAGAGTGTATTGTATGTCCGTCCTATGTGTAAGTGTACGTATGTATTATGCATGTACAGTATGTTATGAGTCTAGGTCTATTCATCTGTGTCTACATTCAAGATTCAAGATATTTGTCACATAGATTTATGTAACATGCAGTAAAATGTAGTCCTTTGTATTAAATGACAATGTGCAACATTATATAAATAAGTAAAGGTAAAATGAGAGAAGATAAGTGTAAGTGGTACAGTCCTCATTCAAGATGTGGATAGATTGTAGAAGCTTTCCCTCAGTCTCTCAGTACTGGCTTTCGGTACTTCTTCCTCAGTTGGGGAAACTCCAGTGATGTCACACACAGTGACAACACTGGAGAGTGTTTGAGTACATCTGAGAAAGCATGCATGCATGCAGTGCCTTGCACTCAACACAGACACTCACGCCCACAAAAAGTGCAAGTGTAGATATGACAAATTATTCCAACAAGTGAAAGTTGCTGAGTCAGATTTTTACTTAAGTTGAAGTATACAGAACTATTTTGCTTTTAAAAATATTATTCAGAAGTACATGATTAAAGGGGTATACATCTGATATTTCGGTACATTTGGTCGGTCATAGGACTTGACCTTTAGTTCTTTATATACAAAACATTTCACCTATTTGCAACTGTTCAAATGGATGCACTAATGGATACTCACAAAAAGTTATAGATATTTCGGGTGATAGTACAGAAACATTGAATGTTGGACATACATTCAAAAAATGTAGAGAAGGTTACATTAAGTTTGAGACATAAGTTCTGAGGGAAGGAAATAAATAAATAAATCTTGCCATGAACGGAGGAAGAATCATCCGTGCTGTTCACAGACTGTGCAATAATCTCTGGAATTACAACCGACGTTCAGGATAAAGCAGTAGAACAGACCAGTATTGTAGAGTGTTGTGATCATAGAATTTAGTTGATTTGGATTTTGGTTGGGGTTTTTTAGCATCTGCAACATGGTACATTATGGAGCCCGTGAAAGGGTCAAGGTGCAAATTAATTTTTATTGAGGTGGAAATATATTTTTCAAACTTCTAGTGCGTCCCTCACAATCAGTTTGGCATTCCTTCACAAAAGTGTTACGGCTGCTTCACACTTTAGCAAAACTAAATGCTTGTCTCTGCACTGTGTAAAGTTTAGTTCCAAGAATCACTGTAACGTTTAAGCATTCAGATAAAAACAACCAGAGAATGAATTATTGCACACATTACCGAAATATCTTTATTAGTTAATTTCATTTATTTCATGTTATTTACAAGTTATTTTGTCTTCAGTTATTCCATTAGGTTCAGACACAACATTGCACTTGGTTTTGGGGACTGTACCAAGCAATCTATATGGTCTGTCAATCTGTACTAAGTTATAATGTCTTTTACATGATGAAAGCTACTATATTCACTTAACCCTCAAACATGAACCCTATTTCTAGTATTGTGCATACATTTAGACTAGAGCCAAGAATCTCTGTTCGGAGTTCAAGACACAATCTCGCAACTCAGAAATGTAGTTGATAATTCAGTGCGAAAGAGCCCCTAAACCAGTTGGAATCTCATTATATGGCACCGTGCAACCTTATGGTATTTACTGGGAGTCAAAATACCCCCTTGATAATCTATATCACCTCCTGGTAAGGAGCAGGAGGAATCCTTTGTTTAAAAATGAAATTGAAAAATGGGGAACAGCTCTCAGGGGCAAGTATTCAACAATCAAAGTACAGTATGTGGTCTGTGAATCAGTACCAGATTAGACTGGTAGAAACCAACTTTTTCCCAGATGACTACAAACCTGAACTGGACTGTCCAGTGCAACTGCATTACATGTAGCATCCAGAATGTGATGTCCTGTACCTGTGTATGCAGTATTGTATGGCCATAGAGAACTATTTGCAGACTAATGGAAGCACACAAGGTGATATGCATGCTGCCCAGAGATGCTCAAATGACCCCCCCCCCCCCCCCCCCCCCCCATCATCATCATTTTCTCCATGTTTGGAACATTGATTGCAAGCACTGAAGCAGGCAAAGAAATAAAATGAATGATTTGACAATCAAATCCTTATCAAAGACAGCAGAACTGTAACATAAGTGGGTGAAGTGCAGATAAAAGATGTACACAATATGGAGATACATATAGTGCTGCAGGGGAATGCCCAGCTATCAGTGACCACAACTGCCATGGCAAACATCGTGGAAATGTTATGATGGTCTTCTTGCACAGACTGATGGAAGTGCAGCTGAACAGTGATTGTCGTTCCAACCCAGATTTCCTTCAAAAAGGGCATACATTATGACAAAAGTGATTTTACATAATAACACTCATAAATATAGTGCTGATATACAAAACAACTTATAGGCTACTAATAACTATAGGCGTATTTACCTCCATGATTCATATTAAGGCAGTTCTCAGGACGATTATAGTTATTAGGTTCACCTATAGCCCAGAGGGTGAATGTAAATCTGGATGCATCACTCCAAAACCAGATTCCTTCCTGCACAGATAAAAGCAGAAGTCAGACCAAAGTCGTGAATAAATCCTTATCATTCATCATATTATGGAGCCTCAAAGCAGCGGTCATATTTGTAGATTTAGCCATTGTTTAGTTTTTTCCGCGTGAGCACATTTCATGCACAAAACTTGGTGGGAATGTAGCCCCACAAGGATACTGTAGCATGAAACCATTGTTTTTCGTTTTGATCAGCCACAGAAAACAAGTAGCAGACGGAGCATGATGTCACTCACGGGCTACAGTAAGGTTTTTTTTTTTGTTGCAAATTTCATTATGCATGATTATGCATCATTCCACAAAATGGTTTGTTTTCTCTATCATGAGGTTATTTAATAACAATACACATAATAAACATAGCTTTAACGCAAATCAGCTGTTCGGCTTAGGCTATGCCATTTTGATCTGTAAAAAATGTGGATGTAACCTTAGTTTATGAGGATATTTTATGGCACAGGCTGTCGTGCCATGTACACAGAGCCAGTATAAGATTGAGATTAAAACTGAGCCTGACCTGCTGGGCGTCTGAGCCCCCGATCCAAGTGGCAGGTGAACCATTAGTGTGCATCACTATTAGCCCTTGAATGAAGTGATATTCCTCAACACTGTGCACAGATGCCAGATTACCTCCCAGCAGTAAACAGAAGCGCTAGGGAAAACACATTAAGCAGTCACATAAATGTGTAGAAAAAAATACAAAAATAAAAAAAACATTTTTTTTTACTTATTATTTTCACTATGATTAACAAGCTTGCATTTGTCTTTGTTTATAGTCAGCCAACCTCTGCCTCTGCCCATGTCCTCGCTGTGCTGATAAATTTGAAGCAGCGCTTTTTGTTTAGTTCCCAACCCGTTGGACAAGTTCCTGAGTAAATTGGTTGAAAAGATAGAACAGTTGGAATGACTGGATTATATAATAATAATAATAATACATTTTATTTAAAGCGCCTTTCAAGACACCCAAGGTCACTTTACAGGGTTGCAAAATCATCACATAGAAATAAAAAGAAAAGAAAAATGTTAAATGTTAAAGTCAGTTAGCCAGTCCATAAGCTTTTTTGAAGAAAAATGTTTTCAGTCTACTTTTAAAGACAGTGATTGAGTCAGAGTGTCTGATGTAGTCTGGCAATGAATTCCATAGCTTGGGGGCAATGTAGCTGAAAGCCCTCTCTCCCAGAGTGCAGAGGTTCACATCAGGGACACGTAGCAGGCCTGCTGAGGAGGATCTCAGAGGGCGGGCAGGAGTGTACACTTCCAGTAGGTCAGTGAGGTAGGTAGGGGCGCTGTTGTTTAGGGACTTGTATGCCAGGAGCAGGACCTTGAAATTTATTCTGAAGGCAACTGGAAGCCAGTGCAGCTGCATGAGCGATGGTGTTATATGGCTGGTGGATTTGGAGCATGTTATAATCCGCGCTGCAGAGTTCTGGATGAGTTGGAGCCGGTGAAGTAGCTTATTTGGAATTCCAGACAAGATTGAGTTGCAGTAGTCCAGGCGGGAAGTCACATACGCATTGACTAGGACTTCTGCACTCTGCTGGGTGAGTGCTGGGCGGAGCCGTGCAATGTTCCTTAGATGGAAAAAGGCATTTCTTGATATGGTGTTAATGTGTGCATTGAACGAGATGGTATTGTCCAGTATGACACCAAGGCTCTTGACCTGTTTGGAACAAGGGATGGTGCTGCCATCTACACAGATGGTGATAGGTTCCATCTTAGTAAGAGCTGATTTGGAGCCAACCAGTAGCAACTCAGTCTTACTGCTATTCAGCTTCAGGTAATTTTGTGTCATCCACACGTTGATGTCATGGAGGCAGGCAGTAAGTGCAGCTGGCGGAAGGGTGGCAGTAGGTTTCACTGAAAAGTAAAGCTGGGTGTCATCAGCATAGCAGTGAAATTGAACATCATGTTTCCTGAGGATAGTGCCAAGTGGAAGAAGGTAGATAATGAACAACAGAGGGCCCAACACAGATCCCTGGGGCACCCCTCTTGTCACAGCAGTACTCTCAGACTTGCAGCTCATCATTTGTACGCACTGTGTCCTACCAGAGAGATAGGAGGTGAACCACTGGTGAGCACTGCCACGCACTCCGATATTAGCTAAACGTTCCAGTAGAACATGGTGAGAGATGGTATCAAATGCTGCGCTGAGATCAAGGAGAATCAGAATGGAAATAAGTCCATCATCAGCTGCACAGAGGAGATCATTAGTAATCTTAACCATGGCCGTTTCAGTACTGTGCATAGGACGAAATCCAGATTGGAATGGCTCAAAGAGATCATTGTCCTTCAGGTGATCCTGGAGTTGAGTCGCCACTATTTTCTCAAGCACTTTGGAGAGAAAGGGCAAGTTAGATATAGGCCTGTAGTTGTTGAAGTTGTTAGAATCCAATCCAGGTTTTTTCAGCGTTGGTCTGACAATAGCTGTTTTAAAGGCAGATGGTACAGTGCCAGAGAGAAGAGAGGTGGTCAGAATTGATGTAATCATCGGAGCAATAGATGGCAGGCAACTCTTAACCAGGCTTGTTGGAAGAGGGTCCAGCTGACAGGTGGAGGAATTGCACTTTTTGATGAGGCCACAGATGGCACTTTCAGTAGGGAGACTGAATTCACAGAGTTCATTGTTGTAAGATGAGCCCAGGGTGCACTGTGAGTATGGATGGTTCAGCTGATTAATTGAACATTCTAATTGCTGATGGATTGCCTCAATTTTGGTATTAAAAAAGTTCAAGAAGGCTGAGCAGCGTTCATCAGAGAGTTCTTGATGGGTGATGTTATCAGGTGGCTTAAGAAGACCAGTAACAGTGGAAAAGAGGGTCCTGGTGTTTCCTTGACTGATTATCTTTGCATAGTATGATCTTTTTGCAGCACAGAGAGCATTTTTATACTCATGTACGTGTTCAGAGTACATGTCTTTATGCACAGTAAGACCAGTCTTTTTTGACAGCCGCTCCAAGCGTCGGCCCAAGGATTTCATATGCCGAAGTTCTGGCGTAAACCAAGGAGCGGAGTGCACAAATGAAACAGTGCGCGTCTTCATAGGAGCAACTTTGTCAAGTGCTGTATACAAACATTCATTATAGTGGTCAACTAAATCCCCTAATGAACTATTCAGAGCAGGTGAGGGATAAGTGGCAATTAGAGAAGTGAGTTCCTCAGGTTCCACCTTTTTAATGTTGCGATATGACATCACACGCTGAACCTTGGACTTCATGACAGGAAGATAGATGTCAAACAGTACAGCTTTGTGATCAGAGATGGGTAGTTCAGCAGTACTGACATTGCCAGGCTTGATACCAGAGCAACAGACCAGATCTAAAATATGTCCTTTGCTGTGGGTTGGACAGTTAACATGTTGTGTGATGCCAAAGGAGTCAAGCATATCCATAAAATCTTTTGTGAATGCATTAGAACAATTGTCCATGTGTATATTAAAATCCCCCATCAGGATGACATTAGGAGACATTGCATTCAAAGCAGTAAGAACAGTTGAAAGTTCAGGAATAAATGTGTTTGATAGTTTAGGAGGTCTGTACAATACCGCAATGATGGTGGGTGTAGGTCCTTTGATCTGAACAGCCAGCAGTTCAAAAGAGGTGTGATCAGGCACAGAGAGTGGTGTCAGTTTCATATTCTCGCGATAGAGCAGTGCGAGACCACCTCCCCTCCCGGATGAGCGGGATTTACAGATGTAAACAAATCCATGCGGGACTGCTTGGTTCAGGTGGAAGAAATCATTGCTCTGCTGCCAGGTTTCCGTGAGACATAGAAAGTCCAGTTTATGATCCATAATGAAGTCGCTGACAAGAGAAGCTTTGTTGGTGAGCGATCGTATGTTGAATAGCCCAGCTTTCAGTCGGTTTGACGGACTGTGCACATCCGATCTGGGCAGACGGGCAAGCACAGTATGGTCAACTCGTCTATCAGGCTTCAAACGACCACGATCAGCAGTCCAGAGACATGGGATTGATTTGCCTCCCTTAGCCGTGTAGATTTTGTTGCGACGAGATCCTCGGTGGACATACTTCGGACGTCGGAGAATGTCGCGTTGACACAGAAGCTCCGCAGAAGGCGCATAATTCCCCCATAGCCGGTAAAGTTCACTTATCGAATATTTCCTCATCCTTGCTCCAGCAGCTGTTGCTTATGCATGAAGAAGTGTGTAAGAAGTGGGCTGTACTGTAGGTCTACTGGAACTTCAGTTGCATTTTCCGGTCAAGCGTAGGATGTCAGACTCCAACTCCGCAAAAATAAACTAATTACGGCGGAGATATTATGAAATGCGTAGATATATACAACTATTGGACTTAACTACTGAACTGAGTATGGAAATCAAATAAAATTATTAATATAATAATGAGAAATAGTAAAAATACTGAAAGTAAACAAGCCAGCCAGAGCGGCGTCAAACTCGCCAGCATTCCCGTTACTAGGCAACCTATAATATGTTTTAATCTTCTGTAAGAAAACTATGTGGCATTGGTTGTATCATCAAGAGCCGTTTGTTAAAGCCTTGTTTTTCAGATACAATTGAAATGTAAAACTTCTTACATTCAAACACACACACACACACACACACACACACACACACACACACACACACACACACACACACACACACACACACACAAGGATCCTACTGAGACCTGTCCAGCAAGGTAAAATAATGATAATGATAAATAAATACCCCGAAATGTTGGGGAGTCTTCAGCCCTGTTCTCAGACTGGATAATGAGCTCTGGAATGAAACGCAGTTCAAGTTAAAACACACAGAGCAGCAGTTCTCAAACTGAAATACAAATGATACTATATGGTAAAGTATTATGGTATACAGTATAGTAAAGTATTATGGTATGCTGTATACCGTAATTACTATTAGCCGCAGCTTATACATTGATTTTGCAAAGATTCTCCAGCTATAATACTGTACACAGGGGCAATTAATATGGTATTCATGGTTTTGTTTCTTTTAACTTGCATAAAACGGCTTATACACAATGCGGCTAATAGACAGGAAATTACTGTAGGCTATATATAGAGAGACTAATAACACACACATATACAGTATATTCTGGGTTTTTTTTTTTTTTTTTTTTATGTTTTACCTTGATCATGAGAATCATCAGTGCTGTTCACAGACTGTAGGCCTACAATGATCTCTGGAATTAGTTTAGGTTAAACCCAAGCTTAGGTTAAAACAGAGTGTATGGTAGAGTGTTGTGATCATAGACTTTACTTCTTAATCTTTGGTTGATTTTTTTACATAGCCTATGCAACATGATGTATAATAAAAAAAAAAGAGTGGTAGAGATGTTATGAGAGAGAGTCATAGAGAGTCATTATTGTATTACAATGACGATTAACTCTCCTTTACAAATGCTGAAATGATTTGTGGAGATGTTTTTACCTGAAGCAGAACTCATGACACACACAGAGAGGAGTACGATGGAGGTCAAAGACGTCATGGTGCCGATCTGCTTGGAAAAGGAATCAGGTGTCTAGAGTGTGGAGTGACTCTACAGGAGAATGAGAGTGTTATTTATACAGTGGTGGAGGGTCATAAATAGTCTACATCATAAACTGCTCCTAAACTGATTGTTGGTTGCAGAAGTTTACAACAGTAGTTAATGTACAGTAATAAGTAAGCTAATCAAGGAACCAGTCCTTCTGTTTTGTACAACCAGTCTAATTCTGAAATTACATTACGACACAACCCCAGTTCCAAGACAGAGTTCAAATGCTGTTTAAAATGTAACAGAACGCAATTATTTGCTAATCCTTTTTTTTTTTTTTTTAAATCCATATTCATTTCAAGTTTCAGTTCAATATCACAGACATTATAGATCCTAGACTTCAGTTATTTTTGTCAACATTTCTAACAAACAAACAATGTGAATTACCTTTTGGCCGTATTATTTTTTTTATCTTAAACAAACATGGAGGATGGTTGAGGCACATCATCATCTCGGTCTGTAATTGGCAAACCTTCTGTCCAGAATTCACATCTGATTGGTGAGGCCTATCACAGCTCCTCATTGGGAACAGAGGGGTGTTCGCTATTTACTGTAAAATATTTCATAGAGAAAGGATTGCTTGATTTTCCTGATGTTAAAGATGCTTTCAATCTGCCAGGTTCCCACATTTTCTTTTATTTACAATTAAGATCGGTGCATAAAGCCATCCTTACACCAGAAGACATTGACAAGATTTGGGAAAGATTAGTGAAAGATTGGATCTTTTGAATAAAGTTTGAATGGGGTGGGAGGGCATTCGTTTAACAACTCCAATCTTTCAAGAATCTTTCCCAAATCTTGTCAAAGTCTTCTGATGTATGGGTATAGGCATATGGTGTTCAGACTTTATTTGTTTTTAGTGGTGCCTAGCTCGCTAGTGCCTGACTGCTTTGGACTTGTACAGTAGTTCTCAAACTTTTTCTTTCATTCTCCACTTTGATCAAGGGGCAAGCGTTATCAGGCCCCACCTGTCCCTCATCGCTCTAAGAAAGTAGGCTAGTAGGTCAAGCTGATACGCACTCTAAAGTTCCTTTCGGCCTGTGGAATTAAAATCACATACCCTTCACCATACCTAGAGACTGGTATGGTTTTATTTCAGTTAGCCTATTAGCTGGTTTCATTTATGGGTCAAAAAGATTTACTATTGCATTCTGGAATAATGGTTGTAATTCAGGTTACTTGCCGATTAGGAACAATTTCAGTAAATTCAGGTGACCCTACTAAACATCTGGATGAACTAAGCTGAAAAATGTACAGTCAGAGAATTCAAGATGGATTCTTCATGGATTTATCTATTTATTCCCATATAGAGGCAGGCAGATTTTAAAAATATGTATTTTTTAAATACCAGCTATTTCATGCTTGCCTCAATGGGAATTTTAACAAATAGTGTTAACATAGAGGTTCCAATACTTATGACCCCTGTATTTTAAGGAAAACATTTATTTATTTACGATACATTATTTATTCAAAAAGAAAATTGATGTCCTTAAAAGTGGGATATTTCCTAATAGTTTTATTTAAGGCATTAAGATGAATTTTCAAAAGATGATTGTATATTCCTCTTCATAGTCAACTTTAGCATGTGTTCCAATACTTAAGGAGGGCACTGCATTGTTTCCTTAAAGGGAAAATCTAGCAAGATCTCTAGATCTCGATTTCTTGAGGTCACCGTCGGTACGAAACAAAACAAAAACAATCGGTTTTGCCTACAGTAGCTCGAGTTGCTACAACCAGCGTTACACTCTGGGGCAAGTCCATGAGCCCCTATGCACATGTCCACAGAATGTAACATAATTTATCATCTATTAATAAGGTCCTAAAGATGAGCACAACAGGGAAAAACCTGCAATGAGGAAACAAAAAGTTCTTTTGCAAAACGCTATCCACCATATTAATGAATTTTCTTAAAATAATTTTTTTGTAAGTAATTTCAATTGGGTTATGTTTAGTTAATGTATCTTTACTCAGTCAAAACAAAACAACTGCATTTTTATTGATATTGCCTGAAATACAGAATTATAACATGACTTATTCATGTTTTCATACTTTTCAAAAATGGATTCATAACGTTTCGGAAAAGAGCTCTTCAAACATTGATTGTATATTTACTTTTCAGATTTCTGAAATAATATTTAACCAACTGAAACAAATCAGACAATGATACTTAATCACATGTAGACATTTGAGAGTAGGCCAAATGTTAAAAGTTCGAAAGTTTAATTTTTCAAAGAAACTGACAAGATGTGACAGAAAGAATCTATATATAAATATAGCTGCAAGCAGCAATGAGGGGGCCAAGCAGTAGGCCGGAGTAACCACGGCAACTCAATGCTGTTAGCTCAATGCTTCAATCGGACATATAGCCGTTAGGCGTCAGAGCAAGTTTCATGTCTAACAAGTCAAAAGTTACAAGGCAACTTGCATTTTTGCTAATTAGAGCTATCCTAAAGGTCAAAGGTCACCAAATTCATTGGCCATCCTCCCAATGGGGTCACGAGTTTTGATAGATGCAAAGGTTGCTGAGATATAAGCTCACTTTCTGTTTGGCGGCTTCACACTCCAGAGGTCAAATGTCACCAAATGTATTGGCCATCCTCCCGATGGGGTCACGAGTCCATATACCAAGTTTGGTTTTGATAGATGAAGTGAAGGTTGCTGAGATATGAGCTCACTTCCTATTTGGCGGCTTCACACTCCAGAGGTCAAAGGTCACCAAATGTATTGGCCATCCTCCCGATGGGGTCTCGAGTCCATGTACAAGTTTGGTCAAAGATCCTTAAGGCGGAGCAACATACGTCGTCGTAGTTCATGTCTATGGGTGCAAAACGGGGATCACTTCCTCTACATAAAGGGGGTGTGTCATGCGTGTCATGTCCATAGACTTCAATGGAACAGCTCTGCATAAAGGGGGATTTTGCCCCCCCCCCTCCCTCTTGCGATTCGGGTTCCAGGAAGTGGCTTCTCATGAAGTATCTTGCTCCGCCCTTAATGATCTTTGGTTTGGTTTTGATAGATTCAAAGGTTGCTGAGATGTGAGCTCACTTCCTGTTTGGCGGCTTCGCCACAAATTTCGATTGGCTGTTATGGGCGAAAGGTAATAGTTCTGAAGACAAAAAGCGTGGGTAATACATACTCTGTGGATGCTCCGTGTCAAGTTTGGTGTCGATTGGACAAAATTGGTCAGAGGAGTAGGCTTTTAGGTGTTTTTGATGAAATCCAAAATGAAGGAAAATCCATCATGGCGGAAAATGATACAATAGGGGGTTTGAACTCAGGCTGATCCAAGGATTCCAACGATACCTGGTTTTTGAAAATCGGACCAATGGGTCAAACGGGTCTTGAATGCACGTCCAACTTTGACCTGTTGGTGGTGCTAGAGCGTTTGAGGTGCCGACTTGGTGACATGAATCATTGGACTGTTCCCAATGAGTGTGCCAAAGTTCTATGGGCTGCCATAGACTCCCATTGCAGAATAATAATAACACTAAGAAACACAATGGGTGCCTTTGCAGCTTCACTGCGTGGCCCCCAATTATGCAATCTTTATTTACATAGCACTTTTTCATAAAACAAGATACAAAGTACACTCCCAGGCCTACAAATGTCAGCACAAACGTACAGTATATGGATGTGTGTTGGGTTGACACAGAAAAGTCAGTAGGCGTAGCTATGGATTCCCTATGCTCTTATGGGATTTAATGGCACAAAATCAACCACTTTATTTTGCTGGGTAATGTCCATCCATCAACGGCAAAGACTACAACTGCCATGAGAAATACAGTGAAAATATTATGATGAAATAAGACCTCTTGCACAAACAGATGGAAGAACAAGTGAACAGCGCTCGTCGTTCCAGCGCAGAGCTCCTTCAGAAATGGCATGAAATATGACAAAACACATGACAAAGTTATTCTTAGAAACAATCATTCTCATATGGTGTTGAAGTACAAAACAACTCTATATAGCTTGGTGTAATTTACCTCCCCAGTTCATCTGAAGACAGTGCTCAGCAGCACCATTGCTGTTATTAGGTTCACGTGGGAGCCAAAAGGTGAATGCAAATCTAGAGCCATCACTCCAAAACCAGATTCCTTCCTGTGCAGATAAAAGTATGAGGTATACTGTGAATAAAGCTTTATGATTCCTATTTAATTCATCATGAATCTAAAATTATTAATGTGATTCTGGCACATTGTCAAGTAATGTCTCTGCTTAAGGATGAAAATAACCCTGACCTGCTGAGCGTCCGAACCTCCAATCCAAGTGGCAGGTGAACCATGAGTGTGTGTTACTATTAGTCCTTGAATGAAGTGATATTCCTCAACACTGTGCACAGATGCCAGATGACCTCCCAGCAGTAAACAGAAGCGCTGAGGAAGACAAGTCAATAAGATATAGAAATGTTGTGTCATAGAAGCAACAAAAACTTAAAACTTGTTTTCACTCTTTGTAAACAAGCTAGACAGTTTAATGTATTCATCGTTTGATTCTTGTGAACCAACCTCTGCCTCTGCCCATGTCGTTGCTGTGCTGATAAATTTGAAGCAGCGCTGGTCGTTTAGTTCCCAATCCTCAGGACAAGTTCCTGAGTAAACTAGATACAAATTGGAGCAGCTGAAATGGCTGGATTACATATTTAATTTTCTGCGAGAAAACTATGTGATATTGGTTGTATCATCAGCAACCATTTGTTAGACTTGTTTTTCAGAGGGTGAGCATGTTTATTTTAATGAGTAAATTTATTCATCAGATTACACATTTGATTGAATGCATATCTGCTATTTCAAACGTACCATTAAAAGAGTTTTGAGTAAGAAAATCTTCATGCTTGACAAGCAGTTCCTCTACACCAGCAATTAAATCTAAAACAAAAAACAAACAAAATAATTGGTCAAAAAGATATTGCAGAAGTGGACAACATTTTCAATTCGTCTGAAACTCTATAGGATCCAGCCAAACTCACCAGTGGTATTCAAGGTTGCAGATAAATTCTTGTGCAGGGTTTCTATGAGATTAAGCTTTGCCTGTTCATTGGCATCTGCCACAGAGCAATCATTTAGTGGTTTAAATTCATTGCTGATATTCAGACATTTTGTAGCCTATTTATGGTAGGCCTACATGTCAAGTGTTTTACAGAGAGGCAACCGACCGCACAGACACATAGACACACACACACACACACACATGCACACACAATCACACACAGACACAAGTATAGATGCAACAAGATTGACTAGATATTTGAAAATAGCAGAGGAACTGTCTGTCGTTTGACACGATCACTACAGTAGTACGTGTAGAAAACAGATCAAAAAGAAGATCTTTCAAAAGGCTCCTCTGAATGGAAAGGAGAATTTAAAAGCACTCTACAAGCTCTCAGGGGATGTAGAGGAATTCACAGATGTTCATTTCCATTCCAGATACAATAGCAAAATGAAAAATTCAGGATTAATTGTGGTGTCAGTTTAAACACAGCATTGTGGGTGAAAGACAGTCCACTTTCATTTTTTGCAGGTACACAATTTTAATTTTTTTTTTTTTTTTAACTGAAGTCTGTCTTTCATCGGTCAATCACACAATTTCTGTGTTGAAATTGAAAAAAAAATTGACAAAAAAAAAAGACTCGCAGATAAGTGTAATTTTGAATACATCACTTTTTAGAGTATACTTTGCCATCTATAACGTTAATTTGTTCAGTACATTACTCGCTAACTACTTGATAAGTAGGTAAAGTAAAAACAATGCTTTGTAAACTCATGTGCTTTGTAAATTCATATGTTTTGATTTCTTGTTTAGTGTATTTAATGACTGAAACTCACAGAGGTGCGCCACTGCCATAAGGGCAGGCAGGGTGAGGAGCAGGGAGAGGCCAAGAGCCAGAGGAAGCAGCTGCACCACTCTAGACGTGGACACTTTCTCTTCAGCGCCACTGCCATGGGGTTGAGCTGCTGGGCGCCGACAATCTGTGGTCTTAGACAACCTGGGACCAGACACTTAGTGAAATAAAATGAACCAATCAATCAATCAATCAATCAATCAATCAATCAATCAGTCAATCAGTCAGTTAATTAAGTCAGTAAGTGTATGTAAACATTCCTCTGTAAACACTCCTCATATTTCTGGTTAAATCCAAATGAAATACTGAAAATGATAAATGTACTGTAATTGTTTACTGTTACTATCATGTAGGTGATTTGAATTCGGATGTCTGCTACAGATTGTGAAATAAAATATTTCTCTCAAATCTGACAAATCTGACATTACTTACCAGGCATATTATTACCAGATGTAACGTCGACATTCCCATAGATATCATTCATAATGGCACCGTTAACACACTCACCAACTGACAGTCATCTAAGATGATCAAACTCTGAGTAAGAAATAGACCTCTGAAGTTCGCCTAAATAGGATCCAAAACTGCCATCTTTGCCCATATAAGGAGTTCCGGTTGTTAATTGAAGCTACTGTAACTGCCTATGGCAAGTTGCATTGTAAGTTAGCTCTGGGGTAGCAAAGATCAAAGTGTGCCATCTTCACCTCTCGAAGATCACAGTATCCACTTGAAGGCAGAGGACAAAACTTTGTAGTGCAAAACGTCTGCATTTCCAATTTCTTCGTCCCCCTGATTTGACGACGTGATTTTCCCAATAGAAAAAATATCAAGATACCAGATCTCCTTATTTGGGCAAATATGGCTTTTTTTTGTAGGCGAATTTCAGATGTCTATTACCTCTGTAGACTTTTAGCATCATGAGGAAGTTTAGTATCATGAGGAACTTTTCACACTATCTTCACACACCAGCAAGTGCCTGTTCTGTAGAGATACACAGTACTATTCATGGCCACACAATTTTGATGTTTTCTGGGTTATTTAGATTAGATTAGATTAGAAGTCTTTATTGTCCACTACTGTGGAAATTCATCTTTGGCCCCACAACATACACGTATAGCACACACAGGCAAGACTACACAACAAGTACAACATAAAGCAAACACAGACAGAGACTACACATCAGGTACAACATAAGGCAGACATACACAGAGACTACACAGCAAGTACAACATAGAGCAAACACAGACAAAGACTCAGCAGCAAGTGCAACAAAAAACAAACACAAACCAAGATTACACAGCAGGTACAACATATGGCACAAACAAGTCTGCACAGCAGATATGGGGATATGGACATGTGCAAATGGGTTAAATTATCATAAAAAACAGTAAAGTGAATAATAAATTACTTAATTAGTGGTCAGTGGGGACATGGAGTATGATTTATAGAACTCATAAGTTGAGTTGATTTAATAAGTTAATAGATAAAGGTATAAAAGATTTCTTAAAAATATTTCTACTGGATGTAGGTACTCTGTACCTTCTTCCTGAAGGGAGTCTTTCAAAGGTGTGATATAGTGGATGTAGAGGGTCCTGGACTATCTGTAGAGCTTTCCTCTTAGTGTGGGTTGTATACAGTTCCACCAACTGTCTCTGGGGGTTCAGTATGATTTTACTGGCCATATTTATAATTTTTGTGAGCTTACTCTTGCTCCTAACCCCCAAGTTCCCATACCAGCATGTAATGTTGTATGATATTACACTTTCCAGCAGACTGGTGTAAACCATCCCCAGGACTTTTTTACTCACATCAAAGCTGTTGAGTTTCCTTAAGAGAAACAATCTTTGGGATGCCTTCTTAAAAATATGATCAGTGTGTTCAATAAAATTTAGGTTATGGTCTAATATAGTACCTAGATATTTAAAACTGCAGACAACCTCAACATGTTGGCCCCCAATTGTAACTGGTTGACATGTAGGTTGTCCACCCCTTGTGTTGACAACAAGTTCTTTGGTCTTAGTGGGGTTTAGGACAAGGGCACTTTCCTCACACCAAGCCACAAGGCGGTGGATGTGATTAAGGTAGGTCTGCTCCAAATCCACATTCCCCCTGACCATTAGACCAACCATTGCCATATCATCAGCATATTTGAATAGGCTAAAATTACTATCACAGATCTGCATTTCATTGATGTACATGGAGAATAACACAGGAGATAGAACACAGCCTTGAGGCACACCAGTATTTAAAACAACCTCATCAGACATGGTACCCTGTACAGAGACCCTTTGAGGACGAGCAGTTAAAAAGTCCTTAATCCATAATACAAGATGCCCATTTGTCTCCAGTTTTGATAATCGTTTTAAAAGGATGTCAGTCTTGACCGTATTAAAAGCTGAACTAAAATCAATAAACAAAATTCTAGCGTAGGCCTTTGGGAGTTGGATGTGCTTGCTAACCATGTGAATGAGAGTTAGAGTGGCATCCTCAGTACCTCTTTGTGCCTTATATGCAAACTGTAGATTGTCTAGCAAATGAGAGTTTGCTAGACGACCCAATACTACCCTTTCCATACATTTGCATAGAATGCTGGTGAGAGCAATTGGTCTGAAGTCGTTGAGTAAGACAGGGTGAGACTTTTTCGGCACTGGGATTATTGTAGTTTTCTTCCATGAAAGCGGAACTGTGTGTGTGTCAAGCAGTGTCTGAAATAGCCTAGTGAAAACACCTTTAAGTTGGAAAATGCACCCAGCTAAGGCCCTCCCCCTAAGGCCATCTGGACCCTTATTTCCTTCTCTTAGACATGTTCTATGAATAGTTTTGCCTACAAGCATAATGCTGCTGTGAAAATTATTTTTCTAACTTTGTAACTTGTAACTTTGCATCTGCACAGCCAGTCAAAAGTTTTGGTGCACCCCATTTTATCCGGTTTTAATTGGATTTAATTGATGTAAGCAGTTCAAGTCCAGTGAATAACCTGGAATATTACAAAGTGATAAACTGTCAGAGGCTTAAATTATGTTTAGGTTTCCACAAACTGAAAAGTAATGTACATTTCAGAATGATAAAAAAAAAAAAATAAAGAATCAAGCAGCAAGTAATGGTACATCTGTCTGTTTTAAAGCAGTGTTGGAGCATGTGTTAAACCCTCTTACAAATATTTGGACAATATTGTACTGCAGGAATTAACACAGCTTGCGTTGAAAACAATGCGTTTTTTTAACACGTCGGTATCCAGAAAGAGACAACAAATTTATTTTAAGAGTGTATTGTATGTCCATCCTATGTGTAAGTGTACGTATGTATTATGCATGTACAGTATGTTATGAGTCTAGGTCTATTCATCTGTGTCTACATTCAAGATTCAAGATATTTGTCACATAGATTTATGTAACATGCAGTAAAATGTAGTCCTTTGTATTAAATGACAATGTGCAACATTATATAAATAAGCAAAGGTAAAATGAGAGAAGATAAGTGTAAGTGGTACAGTCCTCATTCAAGATGTGGATAGATTGTAGAAGCTTTCCCTCAGTCTCTCAGTACTGGCTTTCGGTACTCCTTCCTCAGTTGGGGAAACTCCAGTGATGTCACACACAGTGACAACACTGGAGAGTGTTTGAGTACATCTGAGAAAGCATGCATGCGTGCAGTACCTTGCACTCAACACAGACACTCACGCCCACAAAAAGTGCAAGTGTAGATATGACAAATTATTCCAACAAGTGAAAGTTGCTGAGTCAGATTTTTACTTAAGTTGAAGTATACAGAACTATTTTGCTTTTAAAAATATTATTCAGAAGTACATGATTAAAGGGGTATACATCTGATATTTCGGTACATTTGGTCGGTCATAGGACTTGACCTTTAGTTCTTTATATACAAAACATTTCACCTATTTGCAACTGTTCAAATGGATGCACTAATGGATACTCACAAAAAGTTATAGATATTTCGGGTGATAGTACAGAAACATTGAATGTTGGACATACATTCAAAAAATGTAGAGAAGGTCACATTAAGTTTGAGACATAAGTTCTGAGGGAAGGAAATAAATAAATCAATCTTGCCATGAACGGAGGAAGAATCATCCGTGCTGTTCACAGACTGTGCAATAATCTCTGGAATTACAACCGACGTTCAGGATAAAGCAGTAGAACAAGAAGAATAGAATAGAATATATACTTTTTTGATCCCGTGAGGGAAATTCAGTTCTCTGCATTTAACCCAATTTAACCGAATTAGTGAACACACAGCACACAGTGAACACACAGTGAGGTGAATCACACAACCCAGAGCAGTGAGCTGCCTGCCCAACCAGCGGCGCTCGGGGAGCAGTGAGGGGTTAGGTGCCTTGCTCAAGGACACTTCAGCCGTGGTGGACTGGTCGGGGATCGAACCGGCAACCCTCCGGTTACAAGCCCGATGCGCTAACCAGTACACCACGGCTGCCCCAACAGACAGACCAGTATTGTAGAGTGTTGTGATCATAGAATTTAGTTGATTTGGATTTTGGTTGGGGTTTTTTAGCATCTGCAACATGGTACATTATGGAGCCCGTGAAAGGGTCAAGGTGCAAATTAATTTTTATTGAGGTGGAAATATATTTTTCAAACTACTAGTGCGTCCCTCACAATCAGTTTGGCATTCCTTCACAAAAGTGTTACGGCTGCTTCACACTTTAGCAAAACTAAATGCTTGTCTCTGCACTGTGTAAAGTTTAGTTCCAAGAATCACTGTAACGTTTAAGCATTCAGATAAAAACAACCAGAGAATGAATTATTGCACACATTACCAAAATATCTTTATTAGTTAATTTTATTTATTTCATGTTATTTACAAGTTATTTTGTCTTCAGTTATTCCATTAGGTTCAGACACAACATTGCACTTGGTTTTGGGGACTGTACCAAGCAATCTATATGGTCTGTCAATCTGTACTAAGTTATAATGTCTTTTACATGATGAAAGCTACTATATTCACTTAACCCTCAAACATGAACCCTATTTCTAGTATTGTGCATACATTTAGACTAGAGCCAAGAATCTCTGTTCGGAGTTCAAGACACAATCTCGCAACTCAGAAATGTAGTTGATAATTCAGTGCGAAAGAGCCCCTAAACCAGTTGGAATCTTATTATATGGCACCGTACAACCTTATGGTATTTACTGGGAGTCAAAACACCCCCTTGATAATCTATATCACCTCCTGGTAAGGAGCAGGAGGAATCCTTTGTTTAAAAATGAAATTGAAAAATGGGGAACAGCTCTCAGGGGCAAGTATTCAACAATCAAAGTACAGTATGTGGTCTGTGAATCAGTACCAGATTAGACTGGTAGAAACCAACTTTTTCCCAGATGACTACAAACCTGAACTGCTCTGGACTGTCCAGTGCAACTGCATTACATGTAGCATCCAGAATGTGATGTCCTGTACCTGTGTATGCAGTATTGTATGGCCATAGAGAACTATTTGCAGACTAATGGAAGCACACAAGGTGATATGCATGCTGCCCACATTGATTGCAAGCACTGAAGCAGGCAAAGAAATAAAATGAATGATTTGACAATCAAATCCTTATCAAAGACAGCAGAACTGTAACATAAGTGGGTGAAGTGTAGATAAAAGATGTACACAATATGGAGATACATATAGTGCTGCAGGGGAATGCCCAGCTATCAGTGACCACAACTGCCATGGCAAACATCGTGGAAATGTTATGATGGTCTTCTTGCACAGACTGATGGAAGTGCAGCTGAACAGTGATTGTCGTTCCAACCCAGATTTCCTTCAAAAAGGGCATACATTATGACAAAAGTGATTTTACATAATAACACTCATAAATATAGTGCTGATATACAAAACAACTTATAGGCTACTAATAACTATAGGCGTATTTACCTCCATGATTCATATTAAGGCAGTTCTCAGGACGTTTATAGTTATTAGGTTCACCTATAGCCCAGAGGGTGAATGTAAATCTGGATGCATCACTCCAAAACCAGATTCCTTCCTGCACAGATAAAAGCAGAAGTCAGACCAAAGTCGTGAATAAATCCTTATCATTCATCATATTATGGAGCCTCAAAGCAGCGGCCATATTTGTAGATTTAGCCATTGTTTAGTTTTTTCCGCGTGAGCACATTTCATGCACAAAACTTGGTGGGAATGTAGCCCCACAAGGATACTGTAGCATGAAACCATTGTTTTTCGTTTTGATCAGCCACAGAAAACAAGTAGCAGACGGAGCATGATGTCACTCACGGGCTACAGTAAGGTTTTTTGCAAATTTCATTATGCATGATTATGCATCATTCCACAAAATGGTTTGTTTTCTCTATCATGAGGTTATTTAATAACAATACACATAACTAGAGATGTAATTCCAAGGAAATTACGAGTGCATGAAAATGCAAAAATGATGAGGACTTTTATTTTGAAACAGTTGTGGGCAGAGGAAACAGTTGAACAGGATATGTTGTCTTAAGAGAGTCAGAAAGCCTGAGACAGAGAGTTGCTGCCAGGTGGCTTTGAACACCTGGCTTAAGATTCTAATTGCTTAACGACTTCATTGTGATGTCATAATCCAATGTTAAGTCTATGGGAGAATTTTTTTTTTAAAAAATTCATATAAATTAAACGATAAAGTTTTCAAAGTTGAAAATTACATAGCTGAAGTCACCTAAGTAAGACCTACGCAGCACAGTTTGAATGAAGTTTCTACGTCGAACGGTTGAAGCTGAATTGAACGCACAAAAAGTGACTGAAGACTATAATATCGGTAATAAGAATAAACAGCATAACAGTAGAGTGCATTTTCATGCACTCTAATAAACATAGCTTTAACGCAAATCAGCTGTTCGGCTTAGGCTATGCCATTTTGATCTGTAAAAAATGTGGATGTAACCTTAGTTTATGAGGATGTTTTATGGCACAGGCTGTCGTGCCATGTACACAGAGCCAGTATAAGATTGAGATTAAAAATGACGCTGACCTGCTGGGCGTCTGAACCCCCGATCCAAGTGGCAGGTGAACCATTAGTGTGCATCACTATTAGCCCTTGAATGAAGTGATATTCCTCAACACTGTGCACAGATGCCAGATTACCTCCCAGCAGTAAACAGAAGCGCTAGGGAAAACACATTAAGAAGTCACATAAATGTGTAGAAAAAAAAAAAAATATATATATTTTTTTTTATTTACTTATTATTTTCACTATGATTAACAAGCTTGCATTTGTCTTTGTTTGTCAGCCAACCTCTGCCTCTGCCCATGTCCTCGCTGTGCTGATAAATTTGAAGCAGCGTTTTTTGTTTAGTTCCCAACCCGTTGGACAAGTTCCTGAGTAAATTGGTTGAAAAGATAGAACAGTTGGAATGACTGGATTATATTTTCAATCTTCTGTAAGAAAACTATGTGGCATTGGTTGTATCATCAAGAACCGTTTGTTAAAGCCTTGTTTTTCAGATACAATTGAAATGTAAAACTTCTTACATTCAAACACACACACACACACACACACACACACACACACACACACACACACACACACACACACACACACACACACACACACACACACACACAAGGATCCTACAGCAAGGTAAAATTATGATAATAATAAATAAATACCCCGAAAGTCTGGGGAGTCATCGGCCCTGTTCTCAGACTGGATAATGAGCTCTGGAATTAAACGCAGTTCAAGTTAAAACACACAGAGCAGCAGTTCTCAAACTGAAATACAAATGATACTATATGGTAAAGTATTATGGTATACAGTATAGTAAAGTATTATGGTATACTGTAGTGTATATCGTAATATTAGCCGCAGCTTATACATTGATTTTTGCAAAGATTCTCCAGCTATAATACACAGGGCAATTAATATGGTATTCATGGTTTTATTTCTTTTAACTTGCATAAAACGGCTTATACACAATGCGGCTAATAGACAGGAAATTACTGTATATCTAGAGAGACTAATAACACACACATATACAGTATATTCTGTTTTAAAAAAAAAATGTTACCTTGAATAGAGGGAGAATCATCAGTGCTGTTCACAGACTGTAGGCCTACAATGATCTCTGGAATTAGTTTAGGTTAAACCCAAGCTTAGGTTAAAACAGAGTGCATGGTAGAGTGTTGTGATCATAGAATTTACTTCTTGATCTTTAGTTGAATTTTTTACATAGCCTATGCAACATGTTGTATAATAAAAAAGAGTGGTAGAGATGTTTATTACAATGATGATTAACTCTCATTTACAAATGCTGAAATGATTTGTGGAGATGTTTTTACCTGAAGCAGAACTCATGACACACACAGAGAGGAGTACGATGGAGGTCAAAGACGTCATGGTGCCGATCTGCTTGGAAAAGGAATCAGGTGTCTTGAGCATGGAGTGACTCTACAGGAGAATGAGAGTGTTATTTATACAGTGGTGGAGGGTCATAAATAGTCTACATCATGAACTGCTCCTAAACTGATTGTTGGTTGCAGAATTTTACAACAGTAGTTAATGTAATAAGTAAGCTAATCAAGGAAGCAGTATTTCTGTTTTGTACAACCAGTCTAATTCTGAAAGTACATTACGACACAACCTCAGTTCCAAGACAGAGTTCAAATGCTGTTTAAAATGTAAACAGAACGCAATTATTTGCTAATCCTTTTTTTTTTTTCAATCCATATTAATTTCAAGTTTCAGTTCAATATCACAGACATTATAGATCCTTAGACTTTCTTTTTGTCAACATTTCTAACAAACAATGTGAATTACCTTTTGGCCGTATTATTTTTGATCTTAAACAAACATGGAGGATGGTTGAGGCATCATCATCTCTCTGTCTGTAATTGGCAAATAAAACCTTCTGTCCAGAATTCATTAAAGCAGCACATCTGATTGGTGAGGCCTATCACAGCTCCTCATTGGGAACAGAGGGGTGTTTGCTATTTAAAAGGAAGGATTGCTTGATTTTTCTGATGTTATGCTTTCACACATTTTCTTTTATTTACAATTAAGATTGGTGCTTAAAGCCATCCTTACACCAGAAGACATAGACAAGATTTGGGAAAGATTCATGAAAGATTGGAAGGGTTCATATGCAAAAACCTCTAAATCCATCTGACCACTTTTCTTTTAAATGAGCATTTTGTATCAGACTCATATAGGGTTTCGCCTACAAATCAATATTTCAGACCAGGAAGAGAATGATATTTAGTGAGTTTTGAAGCTAATTTATTGAATTAACTTACACTATATGTGAAGAGCATTCACTCACCACCATCATTATCTCATTTTTGACAAAAGTGGATTTAGAGGCTTTTGCATCTGAACTCTTGGATCTTCTGAATAAAGTTGGAATGGGATGGGAGGGCATTAGTTAAACGACTCCAATCTTTCAAGACTTTTTCCCAAAACTGCAAAGTCTTCTGATGTATAGCATTAGACATATGGTGTTCAGACTTTATTTGGTTTTAGTGGTGCCTGACTGCTTTGGACTTCTGTCTGGGCAATGAGAATGTCCAGAGTTCAGCCAAGATTGTGATTGGCACCATGTGTGGTCTAATGTATGTCTGATCTATATACTGCAGTGCAGGTTCAAGTTCAGAATGAGGGTATTCACAAAAAAACTAAGGTATTTCAGTTTGAACACTGAATGTCTTGCCTGTGAACATATTGAACTGAATATGGGTCAAAAAGATTTACTATTGCATGGAATAATGGTTGTAATTCAGGTTACTTGCCAATTAGGAACAATTTCAGTAAATTCAAGTGACTCTACTAAACATCTGGATGAACTAAGCTGAAAATGTACAGTCAGAGAATTCAAGATGGATTCTTCATGGATTTATCTATTTATTCCCATAGAGGCAGGCAGATTTTAAAAATATGTATTTTTCAAATACCAGCTATTTCATGCCTGCCTCAATGGGAATTTTAACACATAGGGTTAACATAGAGGTTCCAATACTTATGACCCCTGTATTTTAAGGAAAACATTTATTTATTTACGATACATTATTCATTCACAAAGAAAATGTATGTCCTTAAATTATTTCCTATTTTTTGTTATTTAAGGCAAGAGGAATTTTCAAAAGATGATTGTATATTCCTCTTCATAGTCAACTTTAGCATGTGTTCCAATACTTAAGGAGGGCACTGCATTGTTTCCTTAAAGGGAAAATCCAGCAAGATCTCTAGATCTCGATTTCTTGAGGTCACCGAGTAGCCCTGGCACCAGTGTGTTTGTCTACCCACCTCATTCAGGTAAGCCTGTTCACAGTTGTCAGAAATGAGTCAAACCACTGTTGTGTCATCAGCAAACTTGACACATGTTCACATGTTGGATTCATGTGCAGCCATGCAGTATGGGGTATACAGCAGAGGGCTAAGAAGAACACAGTCCTCAGCAGGCTAAATATATCTCACAATGCTATTGTGAAAGTGAAGCTAAATCCATTGAACTGGCCCTGAGTTCCATCTTTTGATGGATTCTTCCTCAACCCATGCTGCACTACCACCAAGTGTCATGACAAATGAGTCCCTGGTTTTTGTGTAGGCTAATCTTTCTTACAGACAGACAGAGAGACAGCAAACAAATAAATAATAATAAAAAATAACCCATGTTTGCTGACTGGAAGTGAATGGTTGGGTTTGGTTTTGACCCTGATCAGACCCAGTCAATCTGGTTCTGACCTAGTTCAAGTTTGGTTTTAAACTGGCAGTCATCTAGTCCAGGTGAAGTTGTAAACTGGCCTTTATATATTCCGGGTGAAGTCTTTATAATGCCGTTTTCTATGATCTAGTCTGGGCCTTTGACCGGCTCTGATCAAGGTCATATTGGCCTAAAGCAAATTCCCATACAGACCAGTTTCATTCAGCCACCTAAACCACAACAAGACCAGTAAAGTAAAAGTTAAGGGTTTGGATCAAGAAGAGGAACAAATCATGTGTCTGATAAAAAAAAAAAAAAAACTAACTGTGTTGGATTTAGACCAAATAACCATGACAATTTCTACCAAACAGTGTGAACCTTTTGGCCTTATTATATCTCATCTTCTACAAACATGGAAAATGGTTGAGGCACATAATCATCACTCTGTATGTAATTGGAAAACCTTCTGTCCAGAATTCAATTAAGCAGCAGGTGAGTAAATTCTCTGACTATTCATTTTTTAGTTAAATTCACAGAGATCATGTTTGAATTTTGATTATATTGCTTGAATGAATAGCTGAACAATTAATAGTCAGAGAACTTACAGGAATCATTCAGTCAGTGCTCAAAACAGATTACAAACAGATCTCCAAAAGACAGAAAAAAGATTTCAATTGTTGTCCACATTATTTCATAGATCAGAGAATATATTATTATAATCCTTTGAATTGTTTGAGTTGTTTGTTTTATTGATGAGGTCCTATAAAGATGAAAGCACAACAAGGAAAAACACCTTCAATAAGAAAACATTGTTTGTATATTTCCAGATAAGGACACACTCCTCAATCACATGCAGACCAGACGTGTGAGAAAAGGAGGAAGTGGGGGCTCTGATGTTTTCAGCCCAAAGTTCAAAGTTCCAAAGTTTATTCTGAATGAATTTATTTACATTTGTTACTGTAGCAAGACACTAACAAAACTTGTGACAGAAAGAATTTGCATAGTTAGAAAAACTGTTGGAAAACCAGACATTTCTGATGCACGTTGCTTTTGCCCCTTGCATCAGGGGAAGCAAACACATCGGTGTACCTGATATCAGGTTGTAGTATCAGCCACAACTCAAGAAAATTGTTCGTAAACCTGCGAGACAGGGTTGTGTGAAGACACAGATCTGGGGAAGGATACAAAGGCCAAGAGCACGATAGCCTTTGTCATTCTCAAATGGAAGTTTTTTCACTCACAAAAGAACACACACACACACACACACACACACACACACACACACACACACACACACACACACACACACACACACACACACACACACACACACACACAGTATTTACACACACACAGGGCCAACCAGAATTTGCACATACGTATACACACACACACACACACACACACACACACACCCCCTTATTCCCTGACACACACTCACAAGCACGCACACACACACACACACACACACACACACACACACACACACACACACACACACACACACACACACACACACAGTATTTACACACACACAGGGCCAACCAGAATTTGCACACACACACACACACACACACACACACATACACCCCCTTATTCCCTGACACACACTCACAAGCACGCACACACACACACAGACACACACACACACACACACACACACACACACACAGAAAAGCAAACATATACACAAAAGCAAACGCACACATGCACACACTCATTTGCGTACACATAAGTTACAAGAGATGGAGACAAATTGACAAGCCTGATTTATTATGAGAGAATGTGCAGGACTGAGTGCCGGTCATATCTCGTTTATATGGTCAAGGTTAAGGTTAGATGTATTGCCATATAGTGTAAGATACACAATAGGAATGCATTACAGCCATTCACGTATGAATATGGTTGACAAAAATACATAAAAATAGACATAGATTTTAGACATATAGACATAGGTGGTGGGTGGGCAGTCTGATGATAGCTATCACAAAATGATATCTTAGAAGATTTTAGAATTTTACTATAGGCCAACAAGTCTTATGAATCAGAACCAGATTAGACTGGAAACCAACATTTATCCCAAATGACTGCAAACCTGGACCACTCTGGACTATCCAATACAACTCCCAATACATTTACAGTCGCATTCAGAATACAATGTCCTGTTTGTGTGTGCAGTATTGTAGGAACCTGAGATGGCAACCTCATGCAGCCCAGAGATGCTCAAATGACCCCCCCCCCCCCTCCTCCTCCTCCTCATTCTCATCTTCCTCCTCCACCTCTACTGTACCTCTCACTCTCACCATGCACGTTTTGAACATGCCTATAGCTGTGTTTTTTTTTCTGTAACGTGACTTGGAAACTACATGTTCCGATTGGACACTATTGATTGCAAGCACTGAAATGAATGGAGAAATGAATGGAGAGACAATCAATTTTTTTAACAAAGACAGCAGAACTACAACAAAAAGTGTAGATACAAGATTAGATGTACAACATATTGAGATACATGCTGCTGGGGAATGTTCATGTATCACTGACAGATACCACAACTGCCATGGCAAACACCGTGGAAATGTTATGATGGTCTTCTTGCACAGACGGATGGAAGTGCAGCTGAACAGCGATAGTCGTTCCAAAGCAGATTTCCTTCAAAAAGGGCACATTATGACAAAAGACACATGACAAAAGTGATTTTTACATAATAATTTTCATTAATCTGGTGCTGATATCCAAAATAACTCTGAATAAGTTTGTATACTTTACCTCCATTATTCATATGAAGACAGTGCTCAGCATGATTAGCATTATCAGGTTGACGTACAGCCCAGAGGGTGAATGTGAATCTGGATGCATCACTCCAAAACCAGATTCCTTCCTGCACAGATGAAAGTATACAGAAGTCAGACTAGAGCCGTGAATAAACCGTATCATTCATCTTCATTCATTCATCCATCACTATTCTACGATTGTCTTTACATGGTTCAGGCCAGGGTAAACTTTATTATTGCAGTGTTTATTTCCATTAATGTCATTGTGAATTCAAGTTTGGCAACATCCACAATAGCCTATTCTGTTTTTCTTTTTAAAACATTGTTTTAGTTTTAGATGCATTCTCCAGCCATGCAGTAGGCCTATGTTTTAAGTTTCCAAATCTTGTCATGGTGGTCACCTGAAGGGTGGATCACATGACCATTCATGCAATTGTCAGCATTGTTAAATGCGTAAAATAACTGCAGATCAGGATCTGAAAACATAATTTTGATTTCGGTTTGTTCTAAGTAAAAACATTGGTAGTGCCGTTTTGGCAGTACTGAATCAGTGGACAGCACGGGTCAAGATGGATGATAATCATCATTCATGTCTGATCTCAACAATAAAGACTCCCTGTGCAGTTTGCTTCCATAAAATGATTCCGCGAATTCAAAACAGCTGGTAGGCTTTCGTATTCGTTTTGATCGGCAAAAAATGTGACTAGATTAGTTTGTAAGAGCATTTATGGCACAGGCTGTAAGTTACCATAGGCCTGCTCAGAGTCAGTATAGGTTTGAGAACAAAAATGACCCCGACCTGCTGGGCATCCGAACCTCCAATCCAAGTGGCAGGTGTACCATGAGTGTGTGCCACTATTAGCCCTTGAATGAAGTGATATTCTTCAACACTGTGCACAGATGCCAGACTACCTCCCAGCAGTAAACAGAAGCGCTGAAGAAAACACATTAAGAAGACACATAAATGTGTGTAGAGAAAAACCATTATCAAATACATGTTTTATCTACTTGACTCTATTTCGCTATGGTTATCAAGTTAAGAATGCATTTGTCTTTGTCTTTATAGTGAACCAACCTCTGCCTCTGCCCATGTCCTTGTAGTGCTGATAAATGTGAAGCAGCGCTGGCCGTTTAGTTCCCAGCCCCCTGGACAAGTTCCTGAGTAAACTTAGACACAAAATGGAGCCGCTGAAATGGCTGGATTACATATTTAATTTTCTGTGAGAAAACTATGTGACATTGGTTGTATCATCAACAGCTGTTTGTTAAAGACTTGGTTTTCAGAGGAAATGGAATTTGCAACACATTTGTTCATTTGTTATAGTACACACACACACACACACACACACACACACACACACACACACACACACACACACACACACACACACACACACACACACACACACACACACACACACACACACACAAGCTCTAAAAAGTAAGGTAAAATCAAAGCGTTTTTATTTTATTTATTTTATTTTACCCTGAATGTCTGGAGAGTCATCAGTTGTGTTCTCAGACTGGCTAATGAGTTCTGGAATTAGACACAGCAGGTTAAAACACACATCACTGGAATGAGACAGTATGGTAGAGCAGCAGCTCTCAAACTGAAATACAAATTGTATCGTACACTTAATCAAAGTTATCATCAGTCATTAGGGGTTCCCTTGCCCTAGTTAGAGTCACACATACCTACTGTATACTGTTTACTGCCTATACATGTAAATGTAAATGTAAGTGTACATTACCCTGAACAGAGGGAGAATCATCAATCTCTGGAATTACAACCCAAATTCAGGTGAAAAACACAGTGTAAACACACACACACACACACACACACACACACACACACACACACACACACACACACACACACACACGTCATGAATGGCTATGGACAATGCTGGACTGTGCTTTACTGTAATACTGTGTGCTAATGTTATATGTCATGAATGGCTATGGACAATGCTGGACTGTGCTTTAATACTGTGTACTGATGTTATACTGTGGATATATTTTGTATATTGTTCACTAGTTGATTGGGAATGCGCTGGCTGTTCCATACGCGATGGACTGTAAACAGACTTGCGTGGAATGCCACCCCGGCGTTGGTCGTACAGCCGTGGACACACACACCTACTGTATATGTATATACATGTGAATGTAAATGTACATACCCTGAACAGAAGGAGAATCATCAATGCTCTTCTCAGACTGGATAATAACTGGCATTTAGAAAATGAAACAAATAAAAATCTGCTAATACTTATGACCCCTGTATCTTAAGGAAAATATGTATTTAATTACGATACATTATTCATTCACAAAGAAAATTGGTGTCCTTAAAGGTTGGATATTTCCTCATTTTTTTTATTTAAGGCATCAAGATCAATTTCCAAAAGATGATTTTATATAGTCAACCTTATGTGTTCCAATAATTTTGGAGGGGACTGTCTATATAGCATCATTCTTTGTTTTTCTTTTTTTTTACATGCAACATGATATACAGTATAATAACAATAATAATATAAAAACACTGATTGATGATTGAAATGGTTGAAATTACAACCATTAGCCCTCATTTACAAATGCTGAAATGATTTGTGTAGATGATTTTACCTGAAGCAGAACTCAAGACACACACAGAGAGGAGTACGATGGAGGTCAAAGACGTCATGGTGCCGATCTGCTGGAAAAGGACTCAGGTGTCTTAAAGTTTGGAGTGAGTTGCCTGCTGGGGTGTGGCAGTGTTATTTATACAGTGGTGCAAGTTTACAACAGTAGTCATAATATAATGCACGATAAGTAAACTACTGGAAACGTCTGTGTTCAGGCCAGTTTTACAACCAGTCTGATTTTGAAATTATATTACGATACAACCCCATTCCCAAGAGTTCAAGTGCTGTGTAAAATGTAAACAGAATGCAATTATTTGCCAATCCTCTTTGATCCATGTTTATTTCAAGTTTCAGTTCAAGGTCACAGGCATACAGTAGATCCTTGAACTCTAGATATTATTTGTGTCAACATTTGACTTTTGAATGACCGTTTGGCCTTATTATGTCTCATCTACAAACAAGGAGAATGGTTGAGGCACATAATCATGTATGTAATTGGCAAACCTTCTGTCCAGAATTCAATAAAGCAGCAGGTGAGTAAGTTCTCTGACTATTCATTTTTCAGCAATTCATCAAGATGTTTGAACATTGATTAGTAGGGTCACCTATACTAATCAATATTCAAACATTTGGATGAATTTAGCTGAGAAATGAATAGAGAACTTCCACTACAAGAACAAACAGATCTCCAAAAGAGAGACACTATTTCAATTGGTGTCCCCATTATTATATAGATCAGGGAATATATTATTATAATCCTTAGAAATGTTGTTTATTTGCAAAATGTCATGTGACCTGATGGGGAAAAAAGCAACCTTGTTTAGTTTCCTTGATGTTATCATTTATTGATAAGGTCCTATAAAGATGAAAGCACAACAAGGAAAAACACCTGCAATAAGGAAACATTGTTTGTATATTTCCAGGCAATGACACACTCGTCAATCACGTGCAGACATGTGAGAATAAGGAAGTGGGAGCACTGATGTTTTAAGCCCAAAGTTCAAAGTTCAAAAGTTTATCCTGAATACATTTATTTAGCCTACATTTGTTATAGCAAGACACTAAATAAACTTGTGACAGAAAGAATTTGCAGTCAGAAAAACTGTTTGTTGTAAAAAAAAAAAAAAAAGATGTTGCTTTGTGATGCAGTGTTCAATCTTTATTCCATTAGCTAGCTAGTTCCCTAATTCAGCAGTGTAATGTTTATAGGGATGAATGGTTTGTGAGCTAGGTTGGTTTGGAATGTCTGCATGGCCTATCCCATGCATGCCACAGTTTATTGATGCCATTCTCTCCTCAGTTTACTCCCTGACCCTTGCTGAGGGCACAGCAGACCTTTAGCTTGTTATTTTGATAAGATCACTATCTGGGAGATTAGCCTGAATCTCATGTTCTCAGACATAGTACCGGTATGCGAGATTCTCAAAGCACACTCCCAGTCCTACAGATGAGAGGACTGCAGTAGCCTAGTGATGGGCTAACCAATCATTGGAAATGTGATACAATATGCTGCAGCAGGACGTGCTGTTTCATGGCATGTATGTCACTTGTGAGATGGATGTGTGGAAAGACAAGGGGCTTCAATGGCACAAAATCAACCACTTCTGCTGGACAATGCCCATCATCAAAGACAACAGCAGCTATGGGAAATACAGTGGAGGTATTATGATCACATAAGCCTTCTTCCACAGACGGATGGAGACGCATCTGAACAGACCGCATCATTCCAGTGCAGAGCACCTTCAGAAATGGCATGAAATAGGCTATGATGAAACACCATGACAAAGGGACTTTTAAAAAAAGTAGGC
The DNA here is from genome assembly GCF_963854185.1 of Sardina pilchardus. Taxonomy (NCBI): domain Eukaryota; kingdom Metazoa; phylum Chordata; class Actinopteri; order Clupeiformes; family Clupeidae; genus Sardina; species Sardina pilchardus. Next base: position 25,223,937 of record NC_085017.1, read on the forward strand.
CTACTTAAAGGGACACTTCACCCATTAGCATTAAGCTTTGTACATGTTTTTGAATGGTCGTGCATCATTCCCTCAGTTTGCCTTGAGATGGGAGAAATATGGATTTCAATGTTGGACTTCCTGCTTTCAATGATATAAAAATCATAATTTCACATCATTGAAAGCAGGAAGTCCTATTCATGGGTTTCATTGAAATCCGTATTTCTCCCATCTCAAGGCAAACTGAGGGAATGATGCACGGCCATTCAAAAACTTGATTGGTTTTCTAAAGATACAAAGCTTAATGCTAATGAGTGAAGTGTCCCTTTAAATACTGGGTTGAAATGAGCAACTTTAAATAACTCGATGTACTTTACCTCCATAATTCATCTGAAGACAGTGCTCACGACCGTTGTAGTTATTGGGTTCACCTGTTCTCCAGTAGCTGAATGCAAGTCTGGAGCCATCACTCCAAAACCAGATCCCTTCCTGCACACAGATGGGGAGAAAACTAGTCAGACCACCTCTTTATCGCCATCTGCTGGTGAAACTCTGTATGACAGAGAAGGTCAATCCTCATGTGCGTGTTACTGATTGAGAACAAAAATAACGCTGACCTGTTGGGAGTCAGAACCCCCAATCCAAGTGACTGGTGAACCATGAGTGTGTGCCATTATCAGCCCTTGAATGAAGTGATATTCTTCAAGACTGTGCACAGATGCCTGACTACCTCCCAGCAGTAAACAGAAATGCTATGGAAAAAACATTAAGAAGACACATGTTGTGTAGATAAAAACAAAAATAACATTTTTATTGACTTATTATTTATTTTCACTATGGTTAACAAGCTGGCATGTGTCTTTGTTTACAGTGAACAAACCTCTGCCTCTGCCCATGTCCTTGCTGTTTTGATAAATCTGAAGCAGCGCTGATCGCTTAGTTCCCAATCACACTCTCTTTGTCTCTCTCTCTCTCTCTCTCTCTCTCTCTCTCTCTCTCTCTCTCTCTCTCTCTCTCTCTCTCTCTCTCACACACACACACACACACACACACACACACATATTCTATGTTTCTTTTATACCTTGAATGGCGGGAGAATCATCAGTGCTGTTCACAGACTGTAGGCCTATATCTCTGGAATTACAACCAACATTCAGGTTAAAACCGAGTGTATGGTAGAGCCTATAGCCTGTTCAACATGATGTATAATGAAACGAGTGAGATGGGAAAATGCTTTATTATTCTATTACAACGATGATTAGCCCTCATTTACAAATGCTTTGTGGAGATGTTTTTACCTGAAGCAGAACTCATGACACACACAGAGAGGAGTAATATGGAGGTCACAGACGTCATGGTGCCGACCTGCTGGAAAAGGACTCAGGTGTTTTAGAGTTTGGAGTGAGTTGCCTGCTTGAGTATGACAGTGTTTATACAGTGGTGGGAGGGTCATAAATAGTCTACATTAAAAACGGCTCCTGAACTGATTGCAGAATTTTACAACTGTAGTTAGTATAATAAGTAAACTAATCAAGAAAACAAGATTTCTGTTTTCAGGACTGTTTTACAACCAGTCTGATTCTGAAATTACATTATGATAGCCCCCAGTTCCATAACAGAGTTCAAATTCTGTTTGAAATGTAAACTGAATGCTATTATTTGCAAATTCCTTTTTTGGCCCACATTCATTTCAAGTTTCAGTTCAATATCACAGGCATTATAGATCCTTGAACTCTTTTTTGTTTTTTTGTCAACATTTCTACCAAAAAAATGTCAATTACCTTTTGGAGTTATTATTTCTCATCTTCTACAAACATGGAGAATGGTTGAGGCACATCGTCATCTCTCTGTAATTGGCAAACCTTCTGTCCAGAATTCATTAAAGCAGCACGTCTGGGAGGCCTATCACAGCTCCTCATTGGGAACACAGGGGTGTTCACTATTTAAAAGATACTTTCATTGAGAAAGGATTGCTCGATTTTTATGATATTAAAGATGCTTTCAATCTGCCAGGTTCCCCCATTTTCTTTTATTTACAATTAAGATCGGTGCATAAAGCCATCCTTACACCAGAAGACATTGACAAGATTTGGGAATGATTATGAAAGATTGGATCTTTTGAATAAAGTTTGAATGGGGTGGGAGGGCATTCGTTTAACAACTCCAATCTTTCAAGAATCTTTCCCAAATCTTGTCAAAGTCTTCTGATGTATGGGTAACATTAGGCATATGGTGTTCAGACTTTATTTGTTTTTAGTGGTGCCTAGCTCGCTAGTGCCTGACTGCTTTGGACTTGTAGTTCTCAAAGTTTCTTTCATTCTCCACTTTGATCAAGGGGCAAGCGTTATCGAGCCCCACCTGTCCCTAATCGCTCTAAGAAAGTAGGCTAGTCGGTCAAGCTGATACGCACTCTAAAGTTCCCTTCGACCTGTGGAATTAAAATCACATACCCTTCACCATACCTAGAGACTGGCATGGTTTCATTTCAGTTAGCCTATTAGCTGGTTTCACTTGCTTTGAGCTCAATGAGAATGAAACCAGGCTAACTGAAATAAAACCATGCCAGTCTCTGGTGAAGGTCTGGAGAAGATGTGGGGCTATCTTATTTCCAAAGGCAAAGGGAACTCCAGCAGGGTGCATCCTGGATCCATCCACTGGCATTAAAAATAATAATAATAATGATAATAATAAAATGTGCCTGCTTCTATGGGAATTTTAACACTTAGGGTTAACATAGAGGTTCCAGACACCTGTATTTTAAGGAAGACATTTATTTATTTATGATACATTATTCATTCACAAAGAAAATTGATGCCCTTAAAAGTTGGATATTTCCTCTTTTTTTAAATTTAAGGTATTAAGATCAATTTCCCAAAGATGATTTTATATTTCTCTTCATAGTCAACTTTAGCATGTGTTCCAATACTTATGTAGTATACTATACTATATTATTGGAGTATTGGAACACATAAGTATTGTCCCCTTCGAGTGACAACCAGCATCTAATGCAGCCAGGCAGCTACAGCGCTATACTCTGGGGGCAGATCCATGAGCCCCTATGCACATGTCCACAGAATGTAGCATTATCATCTATTGATAGGGTCCTATAAAGATGAGCACAACAAGGAAAAACCTGCAATAAGGAAACATTGATTGTACTGTATACTGTTACTGTATAGCCTACTATTCAGATTTCTGAAGTAATATTTAACCAACTGATACAAATCAGACAATAATACTTAGCCTACATGTAGACATTTGAGAGTAGAAGGCCAAATGCTAAAAGTTCAAAAGTTTCATTTTTCAAAGACACTGACAAGAGGTGACAGAAAGAATCTGTATATTATACAATCTTTATTTACATAGCACTTTTAAAAAAAACAAGTTACAAAGTATACTCCCAGTCCAGATACAGATACAGATGTCAATTGTTTGAACAAACACAAACGTACAGTACAGTATGGATGTGTTTTGGGTTGACACAGAAAAGTCAGTAAGTGTAGCTATGGATTCCCTCTGCTCTTATGGGATTTAATGCCACAAAATCAACCACTTTATCCTGCTGGTTAATGTCCATCCATCAATGGCAAAGACTACTGCCATGAGAAATGCAATGAAAATATTATGATGAAATAAGACCTCTTGCACAAACAGATGGAAAAACACGTGAACAGCGCTCATCGTTCCAGCGCAGTACTCCTTCAGAAATGGCATGAAATATGATAAAACACATGACAAAGTTATTTTAGAAACAATCATTCTCATATGGTGTTGATGTACCAAACAATATACTGTAGCTTGGTGTAATTTACCTCCCCAGTTCATCTGAAGACAGTGCTCAACACCATCGCTGTTATTAGGTTCACGTGGGAGCCAAAAGGTGAATGCAAATCTAGACCCATCACTCCAAAACCAGAATCCTTCCTGTGCAGATAAAAGTATGAGGTATACTGTGAATAAAGCTTTATGATTCCTATTTAATTTATCATGAATCTAAAATTATTAATGAGATTCTGGCACATTGTCAAGTAATGTCTCTGCTTAAGGATGAAAATAAGCCTGACCTGCTGAGCGTCTGAACCTCCAATCCAAGTGGCAGGTGAACCATGAGTGTGTGTCACTATTAGTCCTTGAATGAAGTGATATTCCTCAACACTGTGCACAGATGCCAGATGACCTCCCAGCAGTAAACAGAAGCGCTGAGGAAGACAAGTCAATAAGACATAGAAATGTTGTGTCATAGAAGCAACAAAATCTTAACCTGTTTTCACTCTTTGTAAACAAGCTAGACAGTTAAATGTATTCATCGTTTGATTCTTGTGAACCAACCTCTGCCTCTGCCCATGTCCTTGCTGTGCTGATAAATTTGAAGCAGCGCTGGTCGTTTCGTTCCCAGCCCCATGGACAAGTTTCTGAGTAAACTTAGACACAAAATGGAGCAGCTAAAATGGCTGGATTACATATTTAATTTTTCTGCGAGAAAACTATGTGATATTGGTTGTATAATCAGCATCCATTTGTTAGACTTGTTTTTCAGAGGGTGAGTATGTTTATTTAAATGGGTAAATTTATTTATCAGATTACACATTTGATTGAATGCATATGTGGTATGTCAAACGTACCATTAAAAGAGTTTTGAGTAGGCCTAACAAAATCTTCATGCTTGACAAGCAGTTCCTCTACACCAGCAATTAAATCTAAAACAAACGAACAAACAAAGTAATTGGTCAAAACAGATATTGCATTTTCAATTCGTCTGAAACTCTACCCATAGGATCCAGTCAAACTCACCAGTGGTATTCAAGGTTGCAGACAAATTCCTGTGCAGGTTTTCTATGAGATTAAGCTTTGCCTGTCCATTGGCATCTGCCACAGAGCAATCATTTAGTGGTTTAAGTTCATTGCTAATATTCAGACATTTTGTAATATTTATGGTACATGTCAAGTGTTTTACAGAGAGGCAACCAACCGCACAGACACACAAACACACACACACACACACACACACACACACACACACACACACACACAGAGACATGAACACACAATCACACACAGATACAAGTATAGCTGCAACAAGATCGACTAGAGATTTGATACACAAGAGACAAGAGAAGAAAAAAGATGGGTACTGAGAAGTAGCAGAGGAAATCTGACATGGCCACGACAGTTCGTATATTTAGAAAACAGATCAAGAAGATCTTTCAAAAGGCTCCTCTGAATGGAAAGGAGAATGTAAAAGCACTGAGGTCTACAAGCACTCAGGGGATATAGAGGAATTCACAGATCCATTTCCATTCCAAATACAATAGCAAAACGAAAAATTCAGGATTCATTTTTGTGTCAATTTAAACACAGCAATTTTGTGGCTTCGTGAAAGACAGTCCACGTTAACGTTTTGCAGGTAGCCCCCCCAAAATTACTGTGTTGAAATTGACATAGAATTCACAAAAAAGCAGACTTAGCAGATGTGTAATTTTTAACACATCACTTTTTAGAGTATACTTTGTTCAGTACATTACTCACCACTTACTAACCACTAAGGTAAAACAATAGATAGGGAAAATAATGCTTCGTAAACTATGTTTTGATTTCTTGTTTATTGTATTTAATGACTGAAACTCACAGAGGTGCGCCACTGCAATAAGTGCAGGCAGGGTGAGGAGCAGGGAAAGGCAAAGAGCCAGAGGAAGCAGCTGCACCACTCTAGACGTGGACACTTTCTCTTCAGCGCCACTGCCATGGGGTTGAGCTGCTGGGCGCCGACAATCTGTGGTCTTAGACAACCTGGGAACAGACACTTAGTGAAATAAAATGAACCAATCAATCAATCAATCAATCAATCAATCAATCAGTTAGTCAATTAAGTCAGTAAGTGTATGTAAACATTCCTCTATACTCTTATGAATATTTCTGGTTTAATCTAAATTAAATACTGAAAATGATAAATGTACTGTAATTGTTTACTGTTACTATCATGTAGGTGATTTGGATTCCGATGTCTGCTAAGTAACCGTAGCCATAATACAGATTGTGAAATAAAATCTTTTTCTCAAGTCAGGTCAAATTTGACATTACTTACCAGGCATATTACTATAATAACCAGATGTATCTTCCCCTGAGGCATTGTCAACTACAGGGACAACATAGATATGATCCATAATGGCACCGTTAACACGTCCACCAACTGACAGTCATCTAAGATGATCAGACCCTGAGTAAGAAATGACCTCTGTAGACTTTTAGCATCATGAGGAAGTTTAGCATCATGAGGAACCTTTCATACTATCTTTACACACCAGAAAGTGCCTGTTCTGTAGCGATTCCAGTAATTGATATGTTGCAAAATCTTTATTTCCTTCTCTTAGACATGTTCTATGAATATTTTTGCTTATAAGCATATTGGTGCTGTGAAAATGATGTACCTTCACAGCCAGTCAACAGTTTTAGCACACCCCATTTTATCCTGTTTTAATTGAAATGTAAGCAGTTCAAGTCCAGAATTTGTTTTTTTCAGGGAGCAAATGATGGTATCTGTCTGTATTAAAGCAGTGTTGGAGCAGACTGTGTTACACCCTCTTAATATAAAAATATATTTGGACAATATTGTACTGTAGGAAATAACACAGCTTGCGTTTTGGACACGTCGGTGTCCAAAAGACAACACATTTGTTTTAAGGGTGTGTTGCATGTCATTGTCCATCCTATATGTACAGTAAGTGTACGTAAGTATTATGCATGTATGTTATGAGTTGAGGTCTATTCATCTGTGTCTACATTCAAGATATTTGTCACATAGATTTATACAAGGTATAACATGCAGTGAAATGCTTAGTCCTATTAAATGACAATGTGCAATATAAAATAAATAAATAAAGGTGAAATGAGAGAAGAAAAGTGTAAGTAGTACAGTCCTCATTCAAGATCCGGAGAGATTGTAGAAGCTTTCCCTCAGTCTCTCAGGACTGGCTTTCAGGCAGAGGTAATGTTTCCCAGACTGTATAGAGAATGGGCAGCTGTGGTGTACTGGTTAGGGCTTCGGGCTTGTAACCGGAGTGTTACCGGTTCGATCCCTGACCAGTCCACGGCTGAAGTGCCCTTGAGCAAGGCACTTAACCCCTCACTGCTTCCCAAGCGCCGGTGGTTGGGCAGGCAGCTCACTGCTCTGGGTTAGTGTGTGATTCACCTCACTGTGTGCTGAAACGAATTTCCCTCACGGGATCAAAAAAGTATATATTCTATTCTAGAGAATGGGCTAAAGTTGGGATGACTGATCTTATTTTCTTGGCTCTGGACTGACATCTCTTGGTGTAAATGTCCTGAAGATAGGGAAGAGTAGAAACAATCACGCTTTTTGTGCAGTAGAAATAAGGCGCAGACTCCCCGTATACTAATGTTTAATCTTAAAAGATTGAGCTTAGTATGGTGATAGTCAGACTGATGGAAACTAAGATATTTAAAACTTTCTCTCCACCTGAGGGCCATTGATTTTCAGTGGATGGTAAACCCTCTGCTGATTATGCCTGAAATGGTCGTCTCCTTAGTCTGAATGACATAAGGAGGAGGTTGTTGCCCTGGCACCAGTGTGTTTGTCTACCCACCTCATTCAGGTAAGCCTGTTCACAGTTGAGAAATGAGTCAAACCACTGTTGTGTCATCAGCAAACTTGACATGTTCACATGTTGGGTTCATGTGCAGCCATGCAGTATGGGGAACACAGCAGAGGGCTAAGAACACAGTCCTCAGCAGGCTAAATATATCTCACAATGCTATTGTGAAAGTGAAACTAAATCCATTGAACTGGCCCTGAGTTCCATCTTGATGGATTCTTCCTTAACCCATGCTGCACTACCACCAAGTGTCATGACAAATGAGTCCCTGGTTTTTGTGTAGGCTAATCTTTCTTACAGACAGACAGAGAGACGACAAACAAATAAATAATAAAAAAAATAACCCATGTCTGCTGACTGGAAGTGAATGGTTGGGTTTGGTTTTGACCCTGATCCGACCCAGTCCATCTGGTTCTGACCTAGTTCAAGTTTGGTTTTAAACTGGCAGTCATCTAGTCCAGGTGAAGTTGTAAACTGGCCTTTATATAGTCCGGGTGAATTATTAAACTGGCCTTCATCTAGTCCGGGTGAAGTCTTTATAATGCCGTTTTCTATGATCTAGTCTGGGCCTTTGACCGGCTCTGATCAAGGTCATATTGGCCTAAAGCAAATTCCCATACAGACCAGTTTCATTCAGCCACCTAAACCACAACAAGACCAGTAAAGTAAAAGTTAAGGGTTTGGATCAAGAAAGGAACAAATCATGTGTCTGATAAAAAAAAAAAAAAAACTAACTGTGTTGGATTTAGACCAAATAACCATGACAATTTCTACCAAACAGTGTGAACCTTTTGGCCTTATTATATCTCATCTTCTACAAACATGGAAAATGGTTGAGGCACATAATCATCACTCTGTATGTAATTGGAAAACCTTCTGTCCAGAATTCAATTAAGCAGCAGGTGAGTAAATTCTCTGACTATTCATTTTTTAGTTAAATTCACAGAGATCATGTTTGAATTTTGATTATATTGCTTGAATGAATAGCTGAACAATTAATAGTCAGAGAACTTACAGGAAACATTCAGTCAGTGCTCAAAACAGATTACAAACAGATCTCCAAAAGACAGAAAAAAGATTTCAATTGTTGTCCACATTATTTCATAGATCAGAGAACATATTATTATAATCCTTTGAATTGTTTGAGTTGTTTGTTTTATTGATGAGGTCCTATAAAGATGAAAGCACAACAAGGAAAAACACCTTCAATAAGAAAACATTGTTTGTATATTTCCAGATAAGGACACACTCCTCAATCACATGTAGACCAGACGTGTGAGAAAAGGAGGAAGTGGGGGCTCTGATGTTTTCAGCCCAAAGTTCAAAGTTCCAAAGTTTATTCTGAATGAATTTATTTACATTTGTTACTGTAGCAAGACACTAACAAAACTTGTGACAGAAAGAATTTGCATAGTTAGAAAAACTGTTGGAAAACCAGACATTTCTGATGCACGTTGCTTTTGCCCCTTGCATCAGGGGAAGCAAACACATCGGTGTACCTGATATCAGGTTGTAGTATCAGCCACAACTCAAGAAAATTGTTCGTAAACCTGCGAGACAGGGTTGTGTGAAGACACAGATCTGGGGAAGGATACAAAGGCCAAGAGCACGATAGCCTTTGTCATTCTCAAATGGAAGTTTTTTCACTCACAAAAGAACACACACACACACACACACACACACACACACACACACACACACACACACACACACACACACACACACACACACACACACACACACACACACACACACACACACACACACACACACACACACACACACAGTATTTACACACACACAGGGCCAACCAGAATTTGCACATACGTATACACACACACACACACACACACACACATACACCCCCTTATTCCCTGACACACACTCACAAGCACGCACACACACACACACACACACACACACACACACACACACACACACACACACACACACACACACACAGTATTTACACACACACAGGGCCAACCAGAATTTGCACACACACACACACACACACACACATACACCCCCTTATTCCCTGACACACACTCACAAGCACGCACACACACACACAGACACACACACACACACACACACACACACACACACACACACACACACAGAAAAGCAAACATATACACAAAAGCAAACGCACACATGCACACACTCATTTGCGTACACATAAGTTACAAGAGATGGAGACAAATTGACAAGCCTGATTTATTATGAGAGAATGTGCAGGACTGAGTGCCGGTCATATCTCGTTTATATGGTCAAGGTTAAGGTTAGATGTATTGCCATATAGTGTAAGATACACAATAGGAATGCATTACAGCCATTCACGTATGAATATGGTTGACAAAAATACATAAAAATAGACAGATTTTAGACATATAGACATAGGTGGTGGGTGGGCAGTCTGATGATAGCTATCACAAAATGATATCTTAGAAGATTTTAGAATTTTACTATAGGCCAACAAGTCTTATGAATCAGAACCAGATTAGACTGGAAACCAACATTTATCCCAAATGACTGCAAACCTGAACCACTCTGGACTATCCAGTACAACTCCCAATACATTTACAGTAGCATTCAGAATACAATGTCCTGTTTGTGTGTGCAGTATTGTAGGAACCTGAGATGGCAACCTCATGCAGCCCAGAGATGCTCAAATGACCGCCCCCCCCCCCCCCTCCTCCTCATTCTCATCTTCCTCCTCCACCTCTACTGTACCTCTCACTCTCACCATGCACGTTTTGAACATGCCTATAGTTTTTTTTTTTTTCTGTAACGTGACTTGGAAACTACATGTTCCGATTGGACACTATTGATTGCAAGCACTGAAATGAATGGAGAAATGAATGGAGAGACAATCAAATTTTTTAACAAAGACAGCAGAACTACAACAAAAAGTGTAGATACAAGATTAGATGTACAACATATTGAGATACATGCTGCTGGGGAATGTTCATGTATCACTGACAGATACCACAACTGCCATGGCAAACACCGTGGAAATGTTATGATGGTCTTCTTGCACAGACGGATGGAAGTGCAAATGAACAGGGACAGTCGTTCCAAAGCAGATTTCCTTCAAAAAGGGCACATTATGACAAAAGACACATGACAAAATTGATTTTTACATAATCATTTTCATTAATCTGGTGCTGATATCCAAAATAACTCTGAATAACTTAGTAGCCTATACTTTACCTCCATTATTCATATGAAGACAGTGCTCAGCATGATTAACATTATCAGGTTGACGTACAGACCAGAGGGTGAATGTGAATCTGGATGCATCACTCCAAAACCAGATTCCTTCCTGCACAGATGAAAGTATACAGAAGTCAGACTAGAGCCGTGAATAAACCGTATCATTCATCTTCATTCATTCATCCATCACTATTCTACGATTGTCTTTACATGGTTCAGGCCAGGGTAAACTTTATTATTGCAGTGTTTATTTCCATTAATGTCATTGTGAATTCAAGTTTGGCAACATCCACAATAGCCTATTCTGTTTTTCTTTTTAAAACATTGTTTTAGTTTTAGATGCATTCTCCAGCCATGCAGTAGGCCTATGTTTTAAGTTTCCAAATCTTGTCATGGTGGTCACCTGAAGGGTGGATCACATGACCATTCATGCAATTGTCAGCATTGTTAAATGCGTAAAATAACTGCAGATCAGGATCTGAAAACAGAATTTTGATTTCGGTTTGTTCTAAGTAAAAACATTGGTAGTGCCGTTTTGGCAGTACTGAATCAGTGGACAGCACGGGTCAAGATGGATGATAATCATCATTCATGTCTGATCTCAACAATAAAGACTCCCTGTGCAGTTTGCTTCCATAAAATGATTCCGCGAATTCAAAACAGCTGGTAGGCTTTCATATTCGTTTTGATCGGCAAAAAATGTGACTAGATTAGTTTGTAAGAGCATTTATGGCACAGGCTGTAAGTTACCATAGGCCTGCTCAGAGTCAGTATATTGAGAACAAAAATGACCCTGACCTGCTGGGCATCCGAACCTCCAATCCAAGTGCGAGGTGTACCATGAGTGTGTGCCACTATTAGCCCTTGAATGAAGTGATATTCTTCAACACTGTGCACAGATGCCAGACTACCTCCCAGCAGTAAACAGAAGCGCTGAAGAAAACACATTAAGAAGACACATAAATGTGTGTAGAGAAAAAACATTATCAAATACATGTTTTATCTACTTGACTCTATTTCGCTATGGTTATCAAGTTAAGAATGCATTTGTCTTTGTCTTTATAGTGAACCAACCTCTGCCTCTGCCCATGTCCTTGTAGTGCTGATAAATATGAAGCAGCGCTGGCCGTTTAGTTCCCAGCCCCCTGGACAAGTTCCTGAGTAAACTTAGACACAAAATGGAGCCGCTGAAATGGCTGGATTACATATTTAATTTTCTGTGAGAAAACTATGTGACATTGGTTGTATCATCAACAGCTGTTTGTTAAAGACTTGGTTTTCAGAGGAAATGGAATTTGCAACACATTTGTTCATTTGTTATAGCACACACACACACACACACACACACACACACACACACACACACACACAAGCTCTAAAAAGTAAGGTAAAATCAAAGCGTTTTTATTTTATTTATTTTATTTTACCCTGAATGTCTGGAGAGTCATCAGTTATGTTCTCAGACTGGCTAATGAGTTCTGGAATTAGACACAGCAGGTTAAAACACACATCACTGGAATGAGACAGTATGGTAGAGCAGCAGCTCTCAAACTGAAATACAAATTGTATCATACACTTAATCAAAGTTATCATCAGTCATTAGGGGTTCCCTTGCCCTAGTTAGAGTCACACATACCTACTGTATACTGTTTACTGCCTATACATGTAAATGTAAATGTAAGTGTACATTACCCTGAACAGAGGGAGAATCATCAATCTCTGGAATTACAACCCAAATTCAGGTGAAAAACACAGTGTAAACACACACACACACACACACACACACGTCATGAATGGCTATGGACAATGCTGGACTGTGCTTTACTGTAATACTGTGTGCTAATGTTATATGTCATGAATGGCTATGGACAATGCTGGACTGTGCTTTAATACTGTGTACTGATGTTATACTGTGGATATATTTTGTATATTGTTCACTAGTTGATTGGGAATGCGCTGGCTGTTCTGTACGCGATGGACTGTAAACAGACTTGCGTGGAATGCCACCCCGGCGTTGGTCATACAGCCGTGGACACACACACCCACTGTATATGTATGTAAATGTACATACCCTGAACAGAAGGAGAATCATCAATGCTCTTCTCAGACTGGATAATAACTGGCATTTAGAAAATGAAACAAATAAAAATCTGCTAATACTTATGACCCCTGTATCTTAAGGAAAATATGTATTTATTTACGATACATTATTCATTCACAAAGAAAATTGGTGTCCTTAAAGGTTGGATATTTCCTCATTTTTTTTATTTAAGGCATCAAGATCAATTTCCAAAAGATGATTTTATATAGTCAACCTTATGTGTTCCAATACTTTTGGAGGGGACTTATAGCATCATTCTTTGTTTGTCTTTTTTTTACATGCAACATGATATATAATAATAATAATAATAATATAAAAACACATGATTGATGATTGAAATGGTTGAAATTACAACCATTAGCCCTCATTTACAGATGCTGAAATGATTTGTGTAGATGTTTTTACCTGAAGCAGAACTCAAGACACACACAGAGAGGAGTAGAATGGATGTCAAAGACGTCATGGTGCAGACCTGCTTGGAAAAGGACTCAGGTGTCTTAGAGTTTGGAGTGAGTTGCCTGCTGGGGTGTGACAGTGTTATTTATACAGTGGTGCAATTTTACAACAGTAGTCATAATATAATGCATGATAAGTAAACTACCGGAAACGTCTGTTTTCAGGCCAGTTTTACAACCAGTCTGATTCTGAAATTATATTAACCATACAACCCATTCCCAAGACAAGTTCAAGTGCTCTTTGACCCATGTTCACTTCAAGTTTCAGTTCAATATCATAGACATATCCTTGAACTCTAGATATTCTTTGTGTCAACATTTGACACATCTTCTACAAACATGGAGAATGGTTGAGGCACATAATCATCTCTCTGTATGTAATTGGCAAACGTTCTGTCCAGAATTCAATAAAGCAGCAGGTGAGTAAGTTCTCTGACTACTATTTTTTCAGCTAAATTCATCAAGATGTTTCAACATTGATTAGTGGGGTCACCTATACTAATCAATATTCAAACATTTGGATCAATTTAGCTGAGAAATGAATAGAGAACTTAGAGGAATCATTCAGTCAGTCTACTGCAAGAACAAACACATCTCCAAAAAAGAGAAAATATTTCAATTGTTGTCCCTATTATTACATCAGGGGATATATTATTATAATCCTTAGAAATGTTTGAGTTGTTTATTTGCAAAATGTCATGTGACCTGATGGAAAAAAAACAACCTTGTTTAGTGTCCTTAATGTTATCATTTATTGATAAGGTCATATAAAGATGAAAACACAACAAGGAAAAACACCTGCAATAAGGAAACATTGTTTGTATATTTCCAGGCAATGACACACTCGTCAATCGCGTGCAGAGTGCAGACATGTGAGAATAGAAGGAAGTGGGAGCACTGATGTTTTAAGCCCAAAGTTCAAAGTTCAAAAGTTTATCCTGAATACAATTTATTTAGCCTACATTTGTTATAGCAAGACACTAACAAAACTTGTGACAGAAAAAATCTGCAGTCAGAAAAACTGTTTGTTGAAAAAAAAAGAAAAAGATGTTGCTTTGGTTGATGCAGTGTTCAATCTTTATTCCATTGGCTAGCTAGTTCCCTAATTCAGCAGTGTAATGTTGGTAGGGATAAATGGTTTGTGAGCCAGGTTGGTTAAATTATATAATTATAATAATGTCTAAATGGCCTATCCCTTGCATGCCAATTCTACAGTTTATTGATGCCATTCTCTCCTCAGTTTACTTCCTGACCCTTGCTGGGGGCACAGCATAGACCTTTAGCTTGTTATCAGGGAGATTAGCCTGAATCTCATGTTCTCAGACATAGTACCGGTATGCGAGATTCTCAAAACACATTCCCAGTCCTACAGATGAGAGGACTGCAGTAGCCTAAAAGTGATGACCAATCATTGGAAATGTGATATGATATGCTGCAGCATGACATGCTGTTTCATGGCATTTATGTCACTTGTGTGATGGATGTGTGCAGACAAGGGGCTTCAATGGCACAAAATCACACTTCTGCTGGGCAATGCCCATCATTAAAGACAGCAGCTATGGGAAATACAGTGGAGGTATTATGATCACACAAGCCTTCTTCCACAGACGGATGGAGACGCATCTGAACAGACCGCATCATTCCAGTGCAGACCACCTTCAGAAATGGCATGAAATATGATGAAACACCATGACAAAGGGACTTTTAAAAAAGTGGGCCTACTTAAATACTGGGTTGACATGAGCAACTTTAAATAACTCGATGTAGTTTACCTCCATAATTCATCTGAAGACAGTGCTCACGACCGTTGTTGTTATTGGGTTCACCTGTTCTCCAGTAGCTGAATGCAAGTCTGGAGCCATCGCTCCAAAACCAGATCCCTTCCTGCACAGATGGGAGAAAACTAGTCCGACCACCTCTTTATCGCCATCTGCTGGTGATACTAGTTTAACCTTAGAACAGAATCTGTATGACAGAGAAGGTCAATCATCATGTGCTCAGTGTAACCAAAGATCATTAAGGGCGGAGCAAGATACTTCATGAGAAGCCACTTCCTGGAACCCGAATCGCAAGAGGGAGGGGGGCAAAATCACTGATCTATAAAGAATAAAGATCAGTGGGCAAAATCCCCCTTTATGCAGAGCAGTTCCATTGACGTCTATGGACATGACACGCATGACACACCCCCTTTATGCAGAGGAAGTGATCCCCGTTTTGCGCCCATAGACATGAACTACGACGACGTATCTTGCTCCGCCTTAGGAACAAAAATGACGCTGACCTGTTGGGAGTCAGAACCCCCAATCCAAGTGGCAGGTGAACCATGAGTGTGTGCCATTATCAGCCCTTGAATGAAGTGATATTCTTCAAGACTGTGCACAGATGCAAGATTACCTCCCAGCAGTAAACAGGAGCGCTGGGGAAAAGAAACAAGAATAAGAAACTACAGTATATATAGTATATGTATAGGCCTATTTCAGTACACATTTGCTTACGTATATTTGCTATATGTTAACAAACTAAACAGTTTGATTGTATTTATTTAATTAACTGTTTGTTCATTGTGAATCTACCTCTGATTCTGCCCATGTCTTCAAAGAGCTAACATATTTGAAGCAGCGTTGATCATATTGCTCCCAGCCAACTGGACAAGTTCCTGAGTAAACAGATACAAAATAGAGCAGCTGAAATGGCTGGATTATATTTGTAATCTTCTGTGAGAAAACTTTGTGACATTGGTTGGAAATCAGCAACTTTTTGCAAAACTTTTTTTTTTCAGATAGAACAAATGGAATTTGCTTGATCAAAGTTATCTTCATTAGGGATTCCCTAACCCTAACACAGAGTTAGAGTGAAAGGATAAAACTAGGCAGCAGGATTCAGGACACACACACACATAGACATCGACACACACACACACACACACGCGCACGCACGCACAAACACCTATATGTACATAGTGTACATGTAAAATGTAAATGTAAATTACCCTGAACGCAGGGAGAATCATCAGTGCTCCTCTCAGACTGGACAATAATCTCTGGAATTACAACCCAAATTCAGGTTAAATACACAGTATTGTAGAGTGTTGTGATCATATGTATCAATCAATCAATCAATCAATCAATCTATCTATCTATCTACTGTATCTATCTATAAATAGCATTGTTCCTTGGCAGGCTTTTTTACATGGCACATGAAATATGATATACAGTATAGGCTAATTAAAAATGATAATGATGATGAAAATGCTTAATTCTTCTACAATAATTAGCCCTCATTTACAGATGCTGAAATGATTTGTGGAGATGTTTTTACCTGAAGCAGAACTCATGACACACACAGAGAGGAGTACGATGGAGGTCACAGACGTCATGGTGCCGACCTGCTGGAAAAGGACTCAGGTGTTTGAGTTTGGAGTGAGTTGCCTGCTGGGGTGTGACAGTGTTATTTATACAGTGGTGGGCAGGCGATCTATCATAAACTGCTCCTGAACTGATATTAACGGAATGAATGGACTGATAACTTATCAGTTTGAGTGTTTAAAAAGTAAACAGAATGCAATTGGCACATTTACAAATCCTTTTTGACCCATATTCTTTTACATTTCTGTTCAATATCTCAGGCATCTACTTTATCGGCCAGTGTAATAGACCCTTTGAGCTTTTGAAGATATAATTTGAAAATGGCATTTTTCTCATTTTGTACAAACATGAAGAACATCATCATTTATCCTGTAATTTGCAAATCTCTCCAGAATTCAATTCAAGCAGCACATCTGTTTGGTGGGAGGCCTATCACAGCTCCTGGGAACACTGGGGTGTTCAATATTTAATATTCAATATTTAAAAGACACTTTCAATGAGAAAGAATTGCTTCCTTTTTCTGATATTAAAGATGCATTCAATCGGCCAAGTCCTTTTTTATCTACAGTTAATAACAGATCAGTGCTAAAGGCATATGTCCAGACTTTATTCATTTTTAGTGGTGCGGCTGCCTGCTTCTGACTTCATGTGGAGGGGAACAACATTGCCCAGAGTCCAACCAAGAGCCCAGTTCAATTTCAGTTTGGACACTGAATGTCTTGTCATTTTTCAACATATTGAACTGTATATGGGTCAAAACGATTTACCAAATAGTGTATTCTAGAATAATGGTTCAATTGATGCGTTAATTAGTCCAATGTGTGAAAATTCATAGGTAACCCTACTAATTGTTATTCAAACATCTGGATGAATTTAGCTGAAAAAAAAGAATAGTCAGAGAATTTACAGGAATCATTCATTCTGTCATTCAGTCAGACAAGAACAAACAGACAAAGTAGATCAGAGAATATATTAGTATAATCTAGAAACCTTTGAGTTGTTTATTTGTAAAATGTCATGTGACCCGTTGAGAGAAAAAAACAACCTGGTTTATTTTCCCTAATGTTATTAATTGATAAGGGCCTATGAAGATGAAAGCACAACAAGGAAAGCACCTGCAATAAGGAAACATTGTTTGTATATTTATTGTCCAGACAATGACATGCCCGTCAATCATGTGCAGACATGTGAGAATAGGGGGGGAGCACTGATTTTCAGCCCAAAGTTCAAAATCCAACGTTCAAAAGTTTATCCTGAATGAATTTATTTGTATTTGTTATAGCAAGAAGCTTGTGACAGAAAGAATTTGTATTGTTAGAAAACCATAAAATGTTTGTTAGAAAAAAGATTGGAAAATTGGAAAAGATGGCAAATTTCTTTGTTTGTCAGTATTCAGTCTATATTCCATTAAAAAGCAGTACTAGTCTGAACCAAGAGCTCCTCAAACTCTGGCCATACTGTCTCAAAGTACATTCTACACTTCAAATGTGTAGGACTTACAGTTCTCTGAGACAGTATGGCCTGAGTTTGGCACATTGTGTTGTAAACCTTCATAAATAGTAGATCGTCACATTTCAAATTAACCTAAACAGACATTTACAGTATGGCAGGCTGAATACATCTGCAACAGAAAAGGGTTGCTATGCTAACTCCAGCTGCAAAAGTCAGCCGTCCTCACCAGCTAACATGATAATCCAGTTAACAGCAGTAGGCCACGACAAATATGGGAAGATAATTGCTCAGATTTTCATTATTACAGTAGGCCACTCGAAAATATCACTGAAGGTATTTTAACACACACACATAAACACAAACACGTACATGCACGCACGAACACACTCACATTCATGCACATACACACACAGACACACATAAACACAAACACATACTGTGCATGGATGCACAAACACACTCACATGCATGCACACACACACACACACACACACACACATAAGCAGGCAAGCACGCACGCACACACGCACACACACACACACACACACACACACACACACACACACACACACACACACACACACACACACACACACACACACACACACACACACACACACACACACACACACACACACACACACACACACACACCTTATATTACAGCAATCATATTTTGTACTGCTTTGCGATAGATCTAGTTTGTATGCTGGTGTGTGTATCTATCACAAAATAATATCTTCTAGAAGATTTTAGAACTTGAAAATAAATTAAACAAGGATGCTATATTTTAAACAAGAAAACACTGATGAGGGGTTGAACACTTTTTCAAGTCACTGTACATCATCTTATCATAAATATTTGTTGTGAAATAATGATGATTAACTCATCGATCACCTCTCAGTAAGTTGTAAATCAGAATCTGGCCTCTTCTACCACATGAGAGTACTTGTAGAGGGAAGTGGGGAATTTATTTGCAATTGTTTGAGGAAGAAAGCTGTGACGAAGAATCCGCCTACTTCTACAGATCCTAGGGCTGTATTAATGAGCACATTGGAAAGTGTATGTGGTGTTTCTCAGCATGGCACATGGATATGTGTAGGCTATTGGATTTGTGAAGAAAATTCTGTGACTACAGTACGTTTCCATGCACACCATATTCTGATCCTATCTTCCAACACCAAGGGCCAAGGTCCTGTCCCTTCCAGTAACTCAGAAGGTGGGGTACTGTTGCGCTCTTGATGAAAGTATTTTTAAACAGGTGCGTCAAACCAAAAGATATCAGGAAAAGGCAGGAAGGGTTTGCACTCTGAAAAAGTCTTTGCTGAAGATCATTTTACTGGGTGAGCAGACGTTTCAGCCATTAGGCTATTCTCAGTGCTCCAGCAACTCAACAAAACTTGAGTTATATATTATTATGTATGTACGTAAATATATAATGGTCATTTGCTTGAATGTTGAATTTATATTTCTGTTTTAGTGGGACACAATGCACCTCTCTTCCTGAGTTCAACTGCAGCTCCAGGCCAGTCAAAGCTGACAAGTTCACCAGGGCCTGGGCCTCTAGAGGACAAAGAGAGAAGGGCATGCAGAACATAGAGGTTGGTATATTTGGCTGTTGGTTATATTTGATAGATAAAAGTTATCAACCAGTACTTATCTGTCTGGTTTTATTATCTGTCTTGTTAGTGTATTCGGACTTCTGTTGGCTCAAGAGAAATCTGGCCTGTGCTTCTTTAAGACTATGTGAGGTTATTTACTGTACCTCTGCTGTCTCTGTTTCTGGAGTGTGCAGTATTGACCAGCAGGTGGCGATAAAGCAGAGAAAGCCTGACTAATGACAAGAATGTCATGCCATCACTTGGTTCAAAATCGCATCACTTTATAGAGGCTCTAAGAATCTATGGCCAGATACATCTCAATACAGAAGACAAAAAGATGTTTAAGAGTGCAAGATCAGGTAAAAAAGAAGGGTAAAGTGAATTCCAATTTTAGTCCATTTCCATTATGCTGTACATACCCATCTGGTGCTAAGGGAGTACTCAATTGGCAAAATACCAGGCTTTTCCGCCGTGCAATGTCTGACAGATGGACACCATTCTCCGCATTGTAAGTCAGCGAGGCATCAAAATGAGTTTGAGGCCAGTATTTTAAGGTAAAAGAACTACATTGTCTTGCTTTAAACCCTTGTTCCATGTAACAAAATAGTTACGGATACGCAACAAATGACGCCAGCATAATGTCATATTAGTGTTTATATCAACGTATTTTATTCTACTTACAATAAAACAGAATATAGCAGTCCCTTATTTGTACAAAAATACCCGAGAGAGTGATAATAGTGATTGGGAAAACCAGTCAGCCATTTACCAAACCAAGCAAAGCGCGCTGAACACAGGAGTTGAATTTGAGGGAAAAAAAAAGAACAAAGCAAAACAAAAACAAAACAAAAAACAAACGAATCATTTAGTATTCCCTGA
The DNA here is from genome assembly GCF_963854185.1 of Sardina pilchardus. NCBI lineage: Eukaryota > Metazoa > Chordata > Actinopteri > Clupeiformes > Clupeidae > Sardina > Sardina pilchardus. The sequence continues at coordinate 25,244,598 of NC_085017.1, forward strand.
TACACCATGTTTTTTTTCTCCATGTTCCTTTTATTCTTTTTATTTCCTAAGGAGTCCAAAGCTGGTTTCTAGTGTGAGTAAACCGAAGCAGGTGAATGAGGGGTGGCATATCCGCAGGCTCCGTGGAGCAGCGCAGACTCTGGGAAGTAAGACACACCTGCAGCACACGCACATGGTAGTGGAGATGGCGATGCGGGGAACGGGAAGGGGGGGAAGGAGGGGGGGGGGGGTAGTGACAGAAGAATGTGACAATGTACTATATGCTCTGCTCTCATCTACGTCGTGGACAGCTATTGCACTAATGGCACCTGTGAATCTAGTCTGGTTTGGCCTGGAGTTTCCCGTATGCATCAGACAAAGGAACCCTAATCTGGACCAGGACCAGGACCCCCCCCTTCGCAACGTCTGTCCGTCCGAGGGGGCGCGCTGACCTGGGTCCACGTTCGCCTCCCCGTGCATATTGCGCAAGCGCCGAGAGCGGGGGGATTCTAGACCAGCACATTGCTTAAGACACTTATTTTAAGTGTGGGTCCTGGAAACCGAGTCTGATCAGAGGACCAGCATCTAACAGGCCCTCTCAGAACCCTGAGCAGCTGAATTACATTCATGTCACAGACAGCAGAGCCCCCTGACCACGACCCCTGGGGACCCCCATGCCTTCAGGTTTCTCTCTCTGCACCCAGCCTGAGCAGCTGTTTTCTACTCTCTTCCAAGCTACTGTTATGTGTAGTATTCTCGTGTGACGACGTCCACAATGCGCCCCCTAGTGATATGACGGTATTAGTGGGTTCCTGAGGCTAAACTGATTTGGGCTTTGGAGGGGGAAGACCCCTCTCTGACATGCATGAGGGCCTGCTGAAGAAGACCTGAAAGCAGTGGGACCCCTCAGGACCAGGTCAACACTGTCTTGACATCGACAGCTTTAATACAAGTGTGCAAGTGTAGTTTAGTGTGGGCTTGTGCGTGTGTATGTGAGTGAGCGTGTGTGTGTGTGTGTGTGTGTGTGTGTGTGTGTGGCTGGAGGGAGTTAAGCACAGGGCAGAGAGCTTCAAGGCTTGACTGGATTTCAGCTTAGAGTTCTGGCCACATCACAATCTGGTTCATGAAGTCTTAAAAGATACCGTCAAGCTTATAAAGTCAGACTTTTCTCATGAAGTGATCCCATGAATCTGATACAGAGGCATGCTGTTAGTCCAGTTTCAGAGGCTAAAAATAAGCTTAATTTAATACTGTAATATACTCTTAAAAAAAGTAAATTTGTGACATACAAACGAAAACAGATAACTCAATATGCACACTGGATCAGAGCACTGGAAAAAAAGAATCTGCACAGAAAAATCAATCAATCAATCAATCAATCAATCAATCAATCAATCAATCAATCAATCAGTCAAATCAATCATCATCTGCTGTGGGAGGTCCCACTCTTACATAGTGATCGGCCATCTAAAATACAGTGTTAGATCTACATCTTTTCCATAGCTTCACATACTTAAAAGATATAGAGTCGTATGGATGGGTTTTAGTGAGTGCAGGCTTGAACACTGCAGAGAAGCAGGAGACAGCTTTTACGAAACAGGAGGTCAGGGATGACCCCGCAAACACTGACGCACAAACAGCCCCTCTCCCTCGCTCTCTTTCAAGGCTACTTTACTGTGGACATCTCTCCCTCCCTCCCTCCCTCCCTCCCTCTCCCTCTCTCTTGCACCCAATCTCATCCCCCTCTCCATTTTCACTCTCCTCCTCTTTCACTCTGTGATATGCTGCTGTTGAGCTGAGCTGGTGTGAGTCAAATTGGTATTGCAATATTGTTGATAGTACAAACTGTGTGTGTGTGTGTGTGTGTGTGTGTGTGTGTGTGTGTTTCTGGGGCTGGTGTTAAGGGCACTCACAGTCACAGCTCACTACCCAACTTTCCCACGCTCACCTCCTGCTGCCACGGTTACCTACTAGCGCTCACTGCCGAAAAACTGCTGCAAAGTCGCTCCAGTGCAGAGCCTGTGAAAACCCCACCACCCCTCGCGCCTGTGTGTGTGGGGGACGTCAGGGGCGTGATGATGAGTAGCCATCTGTCCCGTGTTATCTGGACCTCACCCAGCTACTAGCACCTGAGTTGACTGAGCCCCAACCCCCCCACCCCACCCCACCCCACACCCACCCATCCCCTGCTCTAAAGCCTGTCTTGCCTCAGCCTGATCCCAGACGACGGCCCCCCCCCCCCCCCCCCCCGGTAGACTGTGGCCCTGGCGCTACTCTCCCCTCTTCCTGGGATCACTTCTCGAGAGCCGGTGCCGGGGCGGCACTCTCGGCACATCTCCGGGGGCGCCTGCCGGGTCGTTCACGCGGTCAGCACGCGAGGATCCTGTCGCGGGTGCTCGCCCTGCCAAAAACAGGAGGAGGGAGAGAAGCCGATGGAGGAGGAGGAGGAGGAGGAGGAAGAGGAGAAGGAGGAGGAGCAACAACGAGAGCGCAGTGTTTTCTGTCGAGTGGGAAAACCTGTTGTCATCTCAGGAGTGCAAAAAAATATATAGATATATATATATTTTTGTATATGTATATAGTTCTGCTATGAAACGAACTGTAATAAAATAAAATGTCGTCAAGTAAAGCAACACTTTACAAGTGGAAAAACAAACAAAATAACAAAACAAAACAAAAAACATTGTGTAGAAGGTCCAGGCTGATGTTGAAGACAGACAGACAGACTGACAGACTGACTGCAGCAGCTCTGGGTTGTGGTCTTGCATTGCTCTGTAGTGGATGACAGGACGGGACGGGACAGGAGAGGAGAGGAGAGGACAGCGACCTCTGGGGTGGACACAGAGGATGACCTCTGACGGAGAGCCGGATGATCCGTCGCTCGGGAGGGGAGAGAGCCGAGCTCGGCGGAACGGAGAGCGGCGGAGAGGAGCGGACGCTTTCCTCCCGTCCATCACGCCCCTCGTTCTCCACGTCAACATCCATGGAGCTTTCATTCAGTCCAGAAGTGTGTGTGTGTGTAAAGGAGAGAGAGGGTGTGAGGGAGGGAGAGAGAGAGAGAGAGAGAGAGAGAGAGAGAGAGAGGGAGGGAGAGAGAGAGAGAGAGAGAGAGAGAGAGAGAGAGAGAGAGAAGAGTCCTGTCCCCTGTCCTCAGCTCAGCATCATCATCATCTACGGGGGAGTAGAGCGACGCGTGCATACGCCACCGTCACAGCTGAGCGCACACACACACACACACACGCGCGTACACACACGCGACACAAAACAGATCCAGTCGGTGAGCCGAGCCGCGTCACGCCGCGCGGGGCTGTCTGTTTGTGTAGGGGTCGAAAAAGGTCAGAGGGGAGGTCAGAGGTCGGCGCTGGGGCGATCTCTAGGGGCAGGGGGGAGGCGGGAGGGTCATAAGGCCACCACGGTGCAGGGGTGTTTGAGTTTGCAGGGCAGCACGCCTCTGTTCAGCTGGTAGAACTCCACCAGGTGGATCAGATCGCTGAATTTGGTGGCGCCGTCATCAAGGCTGAAGAAGATTTGTCCATCCTCTTCAAACTGAGCAGGAGGAGGCAGAGGGGAGAGAGAGAGAGAGAGAGAGAGAGAGAGAGAGAGAGAGAGAGAGAGAGAGAGAGAGAGAGAGAGAGAGAGAGAGAGAGACAGAGAGAGAGACATGGGGAAGAGGGTAGAACGAGAGAAGGATGTTTTAAACTACAGTAAATACATCTTTAAAGAAATGCTTTTAAAAGTATAGTACATACAAACATGCCATCAACAAAAACGTACAAACGCGCACACACACACACACACACACACACACACACACACACACACACACACACACACACACACACACACACACACACACACACACACACACACACACACACACACACACACACACACACACACACACACACACACACTTACAGGTAAGATCTGGAAATGTTTGATTTTCTGGTGATGGCACAGTGTGAGAACAAAAGCCTTTGGGTTACTCTGACTGTCTCGTATCAGGAACAACCTGAAAAGGAAGAAAACAGCATCACTTAACCTGCAGTGCCCCTGACCAACAACCGCGCCTGGGGGATGTATGGGTAATGGAGATGGATGGGTAATGAGGATTTATGGGTAATGTAGTTCAATGCTTACCCGTCCACTTGGCCCTGCTGCATGATCATCTTGTGGGACTCCTCCCTCATGATGCGGCCGTGGAACCACAGCTGGGTCCGGTGGATAACTGGACACACACAAGAGACAGCTCTCTAAGGACACGCAGCAGCATGGACACACTCACTCACACACACACACACACACACACACACACACAACCCACCGATCCTCTCACTAGTATGCACACACACATACATATACATACACAACAACACACCACACACACCACAACACAATGGACTCATTCTGAATTCCGCAATCAGTCTTATTAGCCGAGCCACTGAGCTATAACTAATGTCTTACAAAAATCACTAAACATGGAGAGAATAACGAGGAGATGGACACATTTTCAGTGAAGTTACAGACCGTAGCAAACACATGGTCAGACAGATGGAGATGGGCAGTCTACATAGATAGGTGTATGTGTATTGTGTGTGTGTGTGTGTGTGTGTGTGTGTGTGTGTGAGATGGGCAGTGTATATAGGCGGACAGACATACAGTAAAAACAGACTCTCGGGCTGAGAGACGAACACCAGACAGGCCTTTGGGTAGATACCTGAGCTTAGAGAGGAAGGGTGGAGGGGACTGGGGCTTCCTAAAACATTCATTCTCTGACTCCGTTTCTGGAAACAAAGCAAGAAACACACCAAAGAGAATGAGTACGGAATATAAAAGAAAAGGATGAAGTAGAACATTGTGTGTTTGTTTGTCTATGTTTCTGTGCATGTGGGTGAGGGAATTTGTGCATGTGTTGTGTGTGTATGTGTAATGTATGTGTTTGTTTTGTGTGTGTGTGTGTGTGTGTGCGTATTGGGTATGCGTGGTGTGCATTTTGTGTGCGTGTGTGTGTACATACAGTATATGATGTGTTTGTGTGTGTATATTGTGTGCGTGTGTGTATTGTGTGTGTGTGTGTGTGTGTGTGTGTGTGTGTGTGTGTATGCGCGTGATGTGCGTGTGGTGTGTGCATATTGTGTGTTTGTATGTGTGTATGTGTATGCATGTATGTGTGTGTTGTGTGTGTTGTGTGTGTGTGCATGCTCACCCTCCAGCTGTGGCCCTCCTCCAGGGCAGCACTCTGGGCCTCCACCGGGTTGTCGATCACTCGCCCCGTCCTCCCGGAGAAGTCCATGGCGACCAGAGAGTTCTCGGACACACTCCGCTGGAGACAAACACAGCGGTCAGCTGACCCAGCCTTTACATCAGATGCTCTTAGCCCCGCACGCACGCACGCACACACACACACACACACACACACACACACACACACACACACACACATACAATACACGCTCTCTCAACTCTAAGCCATTGTTGCTCCATCAACTTATGAAACCGTTGTGCCAAATGAAACCCACCAGGACCCACCGTATGATTACCACTAGTGTTACATTAGTCTGACTGGGGCACTGTTACATTGGTGACCACCTCACGTACACAGTGTTGTGAAACGATGAATAGTTGTCCTGCTAAAGGGTTTCTCTCACATTCGCATTTTTTCATTTAGTGGACGGTGCTTAGTTTTAGCCAAACTGACTTACAAATGAGGTGTAACAAGTTAGATCACAACAGGAGGCCTTAGGTCAACATTACAGTAGATACTACTTTTACAAACACCACAAACTCACTGAAGCACTCTGATCATTAAGTGTATAGAGACTGGATACTAGCGATAACCCAATTCAGCTTAATGCAACATCAGTTTAACGTGGAAACTAAAGGCTGAATATATGCCCTCCTCACTGCGGCAAAGTCACTGCCCACGATGTTGCGGTGAAGTCAGACGGAATGGCTTCAGGCACGCGAAAAACATGTGTCGGCCACATCACACACACACACCCTTACAACAAACCTCCTGTGTGCGAGGCAATCACAGATGAACGCTCCATTAGAGCTGAAAGGGGTCCGGTTTCCCCGGTGCAAGTTAACGCCGGGCCCACGCCGCGGGCGGGCGGTGGGGTGGACGACCCGGCCGGCCCAATACACGCAACGCTGGAAGCTCATTACTCTTAGCCCACTGGCTAAAGCTCCCCTTTGTACCAAAAAAAAGAGAAATGCCACCCAAAGGCACATACCGCGGCCGCTCCAGACCCGGCCCTAACGCTACCGGCCCCCCTGCGCCCGCCCCGCCCCGCACACACCATCGCACCGCCGAGCCAGCGCACCTCTAATGTGACCCAGCAGACTATACATAACGCTAATAGTTTAATCAGATTGGGACAGATGAGGTAAGGGCAGCGGAGAGAGAGAGAGAGGGAGAGAGAGGAGAAGGGGGATGGGGGGTGAGGAGAGGAGAGGAGAGGAGAGGAGAGGAGGGAGAGAGAAGAGAGGAGAGGAGAGGAGGGAGAGAGGAGAGAGGAGGACAAAAAAGAAAAAGAAAAGGAGAGAGGAGAGGAGAGGAGTGAAAAGAGAAGCGAAAAGAAGAGAGGAGAGGGGGGAGAGGATGAGTCAAAAGTGAAAAGAGGAGAGGAGAGGAGAGAGGGGGAAGATGAGGGGAGAGAAAAGAGAAGCACAGAGGAGGGGGGGGAGGGTGAAGAAGAGAGGAGAGGAGAGCCTTACCACTGGGGCAGAGAAGGGAGCCAGCGGGGCTTTCCTCTGCTGGGGGATCTTGTAGTTCTGGTAGAGCAAGATCCCGTACTGCAAAACAACCAGACACACAGAAACAGCAGCCTTAGAAAAGACCATTCACCTTGAGAGAGAAAAGCTGAGGAATAAGTCAGTCATGAGAATCAACTGTAGGCCAACTGTGTGGTGTACAGTAAGTTTTTGGGATGTTGACATGAGTGAATGTGGAGGTTAGGAATACAAGCACAATGTCAGATGTGTCTACTGGCGTAATTAAGGAGATCCAATTTAATATCAGTTGTATTGGCATTGCCTCAATATATCCACCACTAATAAATCTGTGTGTACAGTATGTGCAAGCGTCTGTGTACACTAATACATCTGTGTGTGCATGTGTAGGTGTCTGTGTGCACTGATGTACCTTCAGCAGTCTGAACGCAGTCATCCAGCATGTCCTGCTCTGTTCATCTTCAGCACACAACATCCTCAGCTCCTTCAGATCGCTGCGAACTTTACTGGGCTGCAAACCAATCAATCAATCAATCAATCAATCAATCATGATTATCATTCATCATCCATCACAGACCTAACATCACATTAGGCTAATAAGTCACACCTGATTAAGGAGAGGTCAAACTTCACAACCTCCAACCCTAATCAACTGACCACACAGTCACCACCACCACGGCGAGAGAATCACGGGGATCGGAGCACTGCGTGAGGGAGTTCACTTGAACAGCCGAGTCACAACTGTGGCTCTGCCTCACATGGTTACACTCAGCGCAGTGTGCTGGAATAATCTCTCCAGCACTCACACTTCTGTCTTTCTAGCTCTCTCTCTCTCTCTCACACACACACACACACACACACACACACACACACGCATTCCGAGAGACCCATGTATGCAGACACGAGTACACAAAGGCTCGGAGATCAAAGCGGGAGTTGGCTCGGCCTCTCGGGCCGGTTTGAGCCGGGCATCAGTGGCCTTCGGAGTGAGTACACACGGGACTGAGGCCAAGCCAAGCGCTCTCTCTCTCTCTCCCGCCTGCCGGCTCACTGGCTCGCTCGCTCACGTACCTTGATGCAGAACTGGAAGTCTGTGGGCGCGTTGTGCATCTTCCGGCCTGTCGTCACGCTGAACACGTTGCTCTCTTCGAGATCGGACAGTAACTGCAGGTGCCGGGGCTCCTGTGGGGAAACGAGAGATGGGCTCAGTCACAGTGTTCACTCTCACACACACACTCTCTCTCTCTCTCTCTCTCTCTCTCTCTCACACACACACACACACACACACACACACACACTCACACCATAAGATATATTGCTTTGTGAATACTGGTCTTTTAGTGCTATTTTTGCACTCGGGCCCTGGTTTAATGCAATACCAAAGAAAGAGTGCTGAGGACTCTGGGCCGACGACGAGTCTGCAGAGCTGAGTCAAATTATGTCTCCAGCTTCTGGCACTTATCTGATCATTTGCGGCCCAATCTGAATGGGATCACGGAGCCACAGAACAATAGGGAAAAAAACCCCAAAAGTTTCCCTTCGATTAGGAAATACTTGCGGATTTGATGTCATTAAACATGGAGACCACTCAAGCTGCACACACAATGTTGGCAGGCGGAGAAGTGACGATATTTAAAACAAAGCTCGAATAAAGGGGCATTCACACCAAGAACATTAACGTTAACGATGACGAGGACTATAACCATAACAATAAAAGAGTCCGCACTGACCAATGATAAGAAAAGTCTCTCTTCGTGTTCATGAATGTGATGGCTAAAATGCGATGGGTTCTGACAGTCTGGCAGTTAGCTTACTATCGTTCTCAGAATCGGCCTTGTTATCGTTGTAGTTAGTGTGTGAACGTTGTCATTCATATTATCAAGAGTGATATTTGTTTACAGTTATCTTTACAGTTATCGTTCATGGTGTGAACAGGCTGCACTGGGGTGTCCCGTCTCTAACACGGCGAAGCGCGGTGCTGCCGACATTCCATGCCACACATCCACAGGCCTGCTCAGGCCCAGGGTGCATTCCTCTCCTCTCCCCTCACCCTCTCCACAGCGGCATGTGTGTGTGTGTGTGTGTGTGTGGGGGGGAATCCCTACCGCCCCCCTCCAAGCCCCAACACTTCATCTGACTAGTGGGGACGCGTTCACTAATCTCATCACTTCAAATGAGCTCCTGCGCCACTGACGTGCGAACCTGCCTGTGAGAGAGAGCGCTGGTGTAATGAGTGCATTGTGTGTGTGCGTTTGGGGAGGGGGAATCAGGCAGAAAAGCTTAACTCACAACAGCAACATCAGTCTGTCTCTGCCATTCCCACATTTCACTGTGTTCATCGTGGTGAGAGATTCATTTGGGTTAGGGCGGCGCGAATGGCACGGACCAAAAATACGCTGGAAATGATCGGATCAGTTTACCGTATTCAATCTCAGTGGTGAGCGCTACGGTGTTGCCCCTGCTCCCCCCGCTAAGAGCTAGCGGCTAAGTCCAACAACTGGGTGGATCCAGAGGAGGCAAGAGAAACACTTTCTCCTTTGGATCTGGATCTGGAGAAAATCAGATAGCCCGCTCCTCTGGCTCAACCTCCACCATTTTACCGTCATCACCACGACAGCCAAAAATGGCCCTAACCCGCCCTTCCTTGTGCTCTGGATGTGCCTGCAGTGTGCTACCAGAGAGGGTTAAAGCGGAGCGAGAGGCGCAAACGTTCGAACATTTCCACGTTCTGTTTTCGCACAGGGGAGGGGGGGGGCGAAATCCCCCTTTTAGCAGACCTAGACAGCGACGTTACATTCGAACTGAACTGCTTGCCAATCTGATAGAGATCGATATCCCACTGTGACGACTGCGACACGCCTCTTTTTAAGCAGACAGGAACTGTTTGAATTTTGTCTTCCATAGAGATGCATTATGTTGTTCTACCTCGTCAGTAATGAAGGATCTTTGGTGCTACTGCAGCAGTAAGTAGCGGGGGTCAGGAGGCGGAGCTGCTCTTACTTTCGATGTGCCTTTAGTGGAGTAGTAGAGGCCGGAGCGCCGCAGGAACATGCAGAGCTTCTTCCAGGACTTCCGACCCGTCTCCTTCAGATACAGGAAGCCCTGGATCTCAGGACAGCGGCTGGAGTTGAGGAAGTTCTGAGGAGGACACACACACACACACGCACACGCACACGCACACGCACACGCACACGCACACGCACACGCACACGCACACACAAATGCACACACACAAGTGGAGAGTTAACACGACAGCTTAAAGGACTTAAACAGTTCAGACAACTATAAGACCTTGCATGTAAACACTAAAAATATGCAAACGTACACATAGAAACCAGCGCCGCAGACATACACACACATAAACACGCATGTACACACAAGGGCCCTCTATGACCTAGATTCTCACAGGCTCTCTCCAGAGAGACATAATTCAGAATTAGAAATGTTCTCCAGGCCCTGAACAGCGGCTGACTGAACAGGGGCACTTATTTTCTCATCCTCCATTCCTCCCTTTGTGTGTGTGTGTGCGTGCGTGCGTGTGTGTGTGCGTGCGTGTGTGTGTATGTATGTGTTTGTAGTATTAATCTTGAACAGCTATAAACACAAGCAAGTGGGTGTCTGTGAAGGTGAGTTGGAGTAAGTGGTGTCTGTGAAGGCAAGGTGGTGTCTGTGAAGGTGAGGTGGAGTAAATGGGTGTCTGAGGGTGAGGTGGAGTAAGGAGTTTGTGAAGGTGTGGTGGAGTAAATCTGTGCAGGCGTCGGACCTGTAAGAGCTGGGACGGTGGGATTGAGCCATTGGATTCCTGACACCACGCTACCATCTGCTCTGGGAAGAAGTTCTGTGGGAGAGATAGAGAGAGAAAACAAACAGAGGGTGAGAAAGACATCGACTGCAGAGACTTTACAACCTATTCTGACCACAGAGTGGAAAAGACACACACACACACACACACACTTTCACGTGGTGGAAAACAATTAAAAACCATTGTGGGGAAAATGGACCAGATGGAATGAACAGGATAAGCCACACAGTGAGCAGCAGCAGCCACTGTGTGAGTGTGTATACTCTTAGAGAGCATTTCTGTGGGGAACAATGTATCTGTGTGTGTGTGTGTGTTGAGCACATGTGTGTAGCTTACATCTTTAGCAGAACTAAACTTTTTATTACCTTGAAAGACAAAGGTAGTTGTGTGTGTGTGTGTGTGTGTGTGTGTGTGTGTGTGTGTGTGTGTGTGTGTGTGTGTGTGTGTGTGTGTGTGCGTGCGTGGGTGCGTGCGTGCCCAAAAAGGCTGAGCGCTGGAGAAAAAAACACTAGACACTAGAGTTTTAACAACAGTGATAAACGTGTCACTATCAGTTAGCCTGAAAAGTAGTGATAGGAATCCAAGACAATAACGCCTGATCAAATGCCATTAAATAAAGCCAAGCTATGACTATCGTTTCGACGCAAGAAATAAACCCCCGATGGCCAGGCTGGTGACCACGCCCTTCTGGTTGGCTGCCTATCTCCTCTCCGCGTGATTGACAGCCTCAAGATCCACCCATC